>NC_137682.1:2995034-3015034 GCF_963989245.1 Nansenia antarctica | reverse complement strand
GCAACTGAACTTCAAATGGACTGTTGCCTAGTAACCTGAACACAAACATGTAGCACTCATGGAATGCCTCTTGTCCAATCAAATCCAATCAAATGACTTGGTCGGAAACTAACTGTTGTATACTCCTTTGTATCCCTCCATGACAGTGCTCCAAACTGACCAAACAGATACGGTCGGCCAAGAAGGCCAAAGATGAGACATTTGAGGAGAGAGACATTGAGCTGAGGGAGCTGAAGGACTTCAATAAGACCATCAACAAGATGCTACTGGAGGCCATGGACGAGGACCCTGATCTTAAATCCTCTCTTCACATGTACTTTGTCCAGGTAAGGTGTCCTGTTGTCGTGCAGAAGGCAACAACCCATCACATTAAAGTCTCATGTTTGATATACTTCACTCAAGAGTATTTTGATTTGATTTGATTTGATTTTTATTAGGAATTTACAAATAACATCATTTACACATTATGACACTAAGTAATGTCCAGAGAATGGCACTTGAAAGCATTATTTAAAACACTTATTTCCAAAGTGGTCCTCGATGGAAACATAAAATGAATAAAAAACAAAACATCACACAGTATAAAACATAAAATGAATAAAAACAAAACATCACATCATAAAACAGCATAAAAAACAGTATAAGAACCAGTAAGAGGGTTAGGGTTGTGGTTATGGTTAAGATGTTTTTTGTTCCAGGCCAACCTGCCCTTGCCCTCTCCTTCCTCCACTCCTGCCAGCCGACCAAGCTCCAAGACCAGCTCAGCTCGCAGCTCAGTCTCCCACGGGTACCAACCTCCATCACAACACAATCACTTTCATCTACACAATCAATCTGTCATAACATAGACACGGCTGTTCTAGTGTCAACTGTCACTTAGATCCAACTGTCACTTTCAAATTAACCTCAAGATTCCTGTATATACCCTGTCATAGTTCTGAGGGTTTCGTCAGGTACGAATTACACTTTTTTTCTACTATTCAGTCCCTCACAGAGCCACATACCATATGTATACAGCGCTAACAGACACATTCGATGAAGAAACACACCCACATAGCGTAGTGTCTAACAATGGCCCCTTTCACACATACAAGCCTTCCCAGTAGTTTGGCCCTAATCCATGTTTATACTTCAGCTCTCTGTTTAACATTAATACCTTTCTACCTGTGGTTGTCATTTTACCGTAGGTCGGCAGGCTCGTCGGCGAGTAGCAGCCCCAGGGCATCATCATCAGTGCTCTTCTCTCCCCAAACTAAGACCCTGGAGCTGGGCCTGGGGCTGTCGGTGAGGTCCCCTCCTCTCACCACCTCTCCACGGGACTCCCGTTCGTCCAGCTCTGCCAGCAGCAGCAATAGCAGCAGCCAGCGCAAGAGCCCATAAGACAGCAGAGACCTCACCTAAGGGCCCATGGCAGCAGCATCTCTCACTACTCATGAGGTTAATATCACCGCTGCTAGCAGAGAGTGTGTGTCACTATCCAATCAACTTTCCAAGAGTTTGCTGTTAATTAGTTGATTGATTTTCATGTGTTAATCCTTTTTTTTTTTTTTTACAAAATTTGAATGAACAGAAGTGATTGAAGAGATGATTTGATGTCATTAACCTCCTATGATAGCCTCTATTATATTACATTATAAATGTGTACTACATTTTATTGCTATTCTTCATCTCCTGACTCTTTATCGTGATGTATACAAATGTATCATCATCCTTGCTCTAAACATTTAACACTAGTGATGAGAGATCCCACAGGGCGTTGGTGTTTGGAAGTGCATTGGGATATCATATCATCAATTCCTCTTTTTGAACTCGGTTAAGATGGTTGTCAATGGCTTTCAGTATAATACAACACCTTTCTCTTTACATACATACTGCTCACACAGATATAAAACATAGACAATACAGGTCTTACTACTTCCACTGTGATCACAAGAGAGAGAATGCTTTCCAGTGCACAGAACAAGATATGTTGGTTGATTGTATGATTGTATGTTGAACCGTTTTTAGTGAGCTACACATTTGATCTGTTTTTTTCACCTCTTTTGAAAGGTTTTTCATTCAGGTTGTAACATGACTTCAATAAAACTTGCTAAATGCTACTGCTTGTCCTTTGATACAGTTTGTCCAGATTAAATTGTACAATTTGGACAAATCAAGTATATTACTATAAAGTAATCTAAAGGCCAATGCACACGGTGTGCGATTTTGATCATTGTATGGATGCTTCAGGTGTGAAAGAGGGGCACTCACATATGATGTCATTCTGGCCTAATGTTGTTCCAGGTTAAAAGTCAGGGCAGATTCACAGGACGTCATCCTAAAATGCCCATATAAGGACATCCACTTCCTGAGGCAAAAACATATGTCTCTGAGACAAAAGGATGTGTTAAAACACATGTCATAAAACACCCCTTTGTCAGCAGACATTCTTCCATAGCCAAAAAGCCTAACGCTAAGTAATACAGTCCATGCATGTGTGTGTTTAAGTAAAATATACTACACTGCCATAATTGTGAAAAACTGCGAATGAATAATGAAATGATGAGGGAGATAGTTACAGAGGGCGCGATGCTAAGCTGACCTCCAATCAGAACCACAAACGGAAACTAAACCAATTTTACGAAATGCCAAATAGCCTATGCTTCATAAAATCTGATTCCATGGAAATGAACGATATTGTGAATCCATTAAAATGCCCAGGCCACTTTTGGCTATGTTTGCTGTTAGCAAGCAAATTAGCCATACCATCCATGTACCATACTACTACAATACCATACTACTACAAAACGAAATCTGTCAAGAAAGATACTTTTTTCTCTATTTTTTAAATCATCCTGTGGTTCTCATAGTGTCTCTTTCAGACTTGATCCCCAATGACTTGACTCAAACAGCTCGGAGAAATGGATGCCATCACCCAGAGCTACCATGAGATTGTAGGAGACAAATACCTGTATGCCTGTATGCTCCAGCTTATGACAGCTCGTGGATGTATGACGGCTCCCAGTCCTCACCTCTCACTGCTGTAAGCTCAGGTGGAAAGCTAACTGACTTGAAGGTGTGGGAACCAACGGTCCAACCCAATGCACTGCATATACCGGTACAGCTGCTCCTGGCGTTGGAGGAAGTTAAACCAAAAACTTTGACGCTCAATATCTCTGAACTGCCCTAAACGGAGATAGAACCTTAACATTCTAAACTCACGGCTTGACTCATTCACAGCAGAGCTCTTCAGAGCCATGGAGGACCTAGAGGTCATGGACATGGAAGACTGCGAAAAAGTCTCTCTGCGTGTGTCCTGAGAGAGGACAGCTGTGATATCCAGACCTGAGAGAGGACAGCTGTGATATCCAGACCTGAGAGAGGACAGCTGTGATATCCAGACCTGAGAGAGGACAGCTGTGATATCCAGGGCCATGGTGGACAAAGAGCCCACATCCAGACGGGGCCTGAGGATACTACCGCGACTCCACCTCCCTGTATCTCCTCAATGGAGACCTGCTCATTACTGCCAGTGAGCTATCCAGTCATACCAGTCATACCGGAGGATATCCAGTCAGTAGACAGTCCCCTCAGGAGCCACGATGACCCCCTGACAACCCCCTGACTACAGCTGAACCCAAGCAAAGGATGAGGACTGGCTGCAGCTATTCGGTTGTTAAGTCTGACGTAAAACGTGACGTTTAGCAATTTCCGGGTCCAAACCAGAAATTCCCTGCACCAGAGTACCAGTGTACTACAGCGGTAGAATGACAGTTCAATCGTTTTTTAGACTCGGATCTATTCATACAACAAGGGACACAGCACTTTCCCGTTTCCCCCATATTGTCAGGGTCTTTGAGCCTCGGAAAAGCGCGATATAAATATAATGAATTATTATTATTACTGAGGCATTTCGAACAGAGCCCCTCAGCCAACTTTGGACCCGGAAACACGTCACGACTTAACAACCGAATAGCTCCTGGAGGGCTTTGAGAGGAGGGCAGAGGAAAAAATAGCTTGTAAGCAGAACTAATTCACTGTCTTACACTATTGCCCATTTTCCACTACGGCAATTTGTGGGCCGGTTCAGAGCCTGTGCCTAATATCAAACCAGATTTATGGCATTCACACTCACTATAGCCCTACTGTCCAATGAAATCACAGTCAAGTAAGATGTGCCCCTTTTAAGTTAAAAAGTATTTAAAAAAAGAAAAGAACATTATTTAAATAAAAGTGTCACGTCTACAAACTAATCTATGCTTCACTATGTTTTAGAACATAACAAGATTAAATGGATGGAAAATGTATCTGTAATAATCTATATAGGAACAGTGTTTGTTCCAATCTTGTGAGGAGGGTATAAGAAACAGGTTCCTCATTGGCTGTCTGAGCTGTTCTGAGTCTCACCTCTCACAGTTCCAAAGCCTCTGCATTGTTAAACGGCAACTCCCTCATACTCAAAGAATAAAGCAACAACTTCCTCATACAAATCAAAGCTTTTCAGCCTCACTGAGGATAACCTTCCCACGCCAGACAGTTCAGTCAGTGCTATCTCTACGTCGACTGGATCATGCTTTTTCTGCTCCTGTGTATTGGATCTGTTGCGTTGTCTCATGGGCAAACTGCATTATCAGGTAAGAAATGCATTCAAAAACACCTTTATGCTTATAATACCAGCCTTTTTTTCTTACAAAAAAAAAAAAAAAGAAGAAGAGGAAATTCCCAATAATAGACCCGATTGTTTTGAAGTATTCTTATCTCTCTCACCCGCAGATGTTTGTATTACAGTTTGTTATTGTTGTTATTGTTGAAGCTGTCTAGACCTTTGCATTTTGAGTAGTAGCCTAGTCATCATATTTACATTTTAGGAATGTATTGCAAAGAACAATAGAACAATTCAATAGGGCAAATAAGATGATTGAATTAAGATTACAGTGTAAAGGCCTAAATACAAGTAGTAATAGGACTGTGATTAAGTGTTACTGTGGAAAGTGAGCAGTTTCAGGGTATATACAGGAATCTTGAGGTTAATTTGAAAGTGACAGTTGGATCTAAGTGACAGTTGACACTAGAACAGCCGTGTCTATGTTACCTGGTGGTTGTGATCACACATGCTGTACAGATATAACATATAGTTTCATTCAAATACTGTCCCAGACAATACAACACTAGTTATCCTGGAGACACCAACAACCATGACAACAACAACACCTGCTCCATATCCATCTCCCTCTCCTCTGCCCTCATCTATTGCTACACCACCACCAAAGAGTGATATGTATGGTATGTATGTATGTATGTTTATACAACAGTTAGTTCCGACCAAGTCATTTGATTGGACAAGAGGCATTCCATGAGTGCTGATATACAGTATAACAGCACTGGGACTTTTAACTATATGTATCACTCCGCCGCACAGATGTTCTACTAAATGACCGTTAATTAGACTACATGTTTGTGTTCAGGTTACTAGGCAACAGTCCATTTGAAGTTCAGTTGCGGAACTATTTTATTTTTATTTTTATGATTAAATAAACAAACAAATCATAATCTGTTGTCGCTTATTACTGTTAACTAATAAATCGCGCTGTAGAACTGTTGTATAAAAGCAATATCACACTCGAGGTCGTGCTGTTATACTGAATATCAGTATATCTGCGGCCTCGTACCTACGACCGAATCACAGCCGTGCTGATATTCAGTATAACACACTCTCTCTCGTGTGATATTGCTTAAATGTATGGTAGGTACTGTATGAATCAAGTTGTATTAATCACACATATTTCATTCATAAACCATTTTGAGATTGACATTCAAATCTGTGTGTACAAAGGTGTTTATATAATGAGGCTCAACTTTCTACATGAATGAATAGTTCTGATATTTTTTTACATCTCTAACAGGACTTGTGATTCTTCAGGCTTCACTTGTTAGCTCGCTGCAGGAGTTAAATGCCACTACCGTTGATCCAGCCTTGAGAAGGGTAATTACAAGTCATTCATCAGTCATTGAGTTTAGTTTGGCTTCAACCACTGTACGAAATAGTGCTGTAGAACATGAACATGTTATAGTTGAATATGATATGAATGGGTTGGAGTTGGAGCTAATTGATCAATATTCTCTCTTATAGATCCATGAGTTCATTGATCGACTACAACCAGGTCTGAACTTTCGACTGACTGTGAAAAAAATCAAGAGAGTTTAATACAACATGTTTATGTTTATGTGCTGTATACATTTATATGAATGATTTTTACTGTATTTACAATGTGTTTATGCTTTTTCAATCACAACACAGTCATGTATCAATATAGACAATTCTGACCCGCACTTTGCACTTACAATCTCAAAATAAGATAAATAAGAGTTTGAGAACCAGTTCTTTTTTTCTTCTTTTTTTTTTATGATTTATTTATGGAGAACCAGTTCTGTAACAAAATCCTATCAGCCTGATTTCGGACTTTTACTGTATTTACTGTTTACTGTAAACCCTTCTCAGCTTGAAGGAGGAAATGCCTTTCATTGTCTTTCTAGGGTGGTAATAGGGTGGGTAATCTCTAAGGCGTGGTTGGATGGTAGTAGGTTGGTATCAATGGTTGATGTTTTCCTCCCTATTCTTGCTTGATCTAACTTACAAATGAGGTCCTGTTACCATACAATCTGTACACTCACCTTTGTACTCATACCGTGGCGTTAGAATGATAAGGTTCTATCTCCGTTTAGGGTAGTTCAGAGATATTGAGCGTCAAAGTTTGTACATTCCATTATGTTTTGTGAGATGGAACCTTTGTATTTGATGAATTACTAACTCAAAAATGTCAACATTTTAAAAATAACACCACACAGGCATTAATAAACACCTAATGGATCAGATTATGTAAAAAACTAAATTTTGACCAAAAATGGAGATAGAACCTTATAATTCTAACGTCACGAGTCCTTTGTACTCACACCTAGTAAAGGAATAGGGGAACCAAACTGGGGACACTAATTTATTAATGAATGTAATAAACACAATGTAAAAAGGAGAGACAATGATGGATTCATGGATTACGACTTTTAAGTTCCTAAACACTTTGATCAACTTAAGTAAAGTATAATAACTTAAAAGTAAAATATAAATGGAAAAAATGCTTCAGTTATATTTTTTAATAAGAATTTATTTTCATAAGAATGTCTAGGGCTGCCAATAATGGTTTTGTTAGAAATAATTATTTCTTGATGACAGATTTCTTTTTTCTCTGAATAAGTTTACTTAAATTAAAGGTTGGATGTTTCTCATTGTTTTCAGTGTGACATGCTAATTCACCAAAAGGGGATTTTTTTACAACCTTTTTTTTTCTAATCTAATCTTTATCAAAAGATGCCAATAATTGTGGAGGGCACTGTATTACATATATTTAAACAACGTTATGATTGAAATAATTACATTGACATACCACAATCTTATGACTCGAATGTTGACATATTCTTTGAATGAATTAATTAATTTAGCCATTTAGCAGACGCTTTTAATCCAAAGCGATTTACAATTACGAATTACAGGGACATTCCCCCTGGAGTAACTGAGGGCTAAGTGCCTTACTCAAGGACACACTAGTAGTGGTGTGGTTTCAGGCGGGATTTGAACTCACAACCTTCCGATCACAAGTCCAACTCACTATCCATGACTAGACCACCACTACCCCCCTCTTTGAGGTTGTTCGTTATCTACAGACACAGTATGAACAGAAGGGAAATGTACCCTGTTCATTAAAGCATTAAGGCATCTGTTTGTAAAGCCCAATGCACACGGCGATTTTTGTCGCACCGCGAATTCGATTCCATTGATTTGAATGAGACAATGCACACGGCGTGCGATGCGATATTGTCGCACGACAACATTCGATTCTCCATTCACACCCACACACTTCGGTGGTGTGAATTGAGAATCGAATGTTGTCGCGCGACAAAATCGCACGCCGTGTGCATTGGCCTTAACACAGATTTGACTTATTTTGTTATGAATACGGCAGAAGAATGATTCTAGTCATAGAATCAGTAGATGGTACAGTTGGCTAAGCTGTAGCCAAGACAAATCCACTCATTAGTGTACTCCTTGAATCCATCGACCTGATCGAGTGCACTTCCTGTCGAGGGGATAGACATGGACAGGGTCAGAGAACGAAGGATATACTGCATTGAAGAATTAAAAGGTACATTGTCAGTAGTCTATGGCTTTAAACTATTAAACTTGAAATATCCAGACCCCCTAAGAGGGAGAGAGAAGACAGAAACAGTCTACTGAAGGCATATAGAGACACGACCAAACTCTAAAGTATGGTTTATATCCTTAAAGTTTGGACAAATTAAGACACTATCACTACAATTACAAGTCACTGCAATAGTGTAGCAGTATAGACAGTTAGTTGGGTTACCGGATGCAGTTGGGAGATGCTCTCACCTTTTATCAGGTTTTTGAGGCTACAGTAGTTTGAGCCATGTTCCATTAGGCTTGCCCAGGACTCTGAGATTGAATCAGCCTGTAGATAAAAGTTTAAGTTTGAGATAAAACACATGAGAGATGGCCACTGTGTGTATTTCTGTGTAACAGGTTGGATGAATGGAGCTTGTTTGTGTGTGTGCGTGCGTGTGTGTGTGTGTGTGTGTGTGTGTGTGTGTGTGTGCGTGTGTGTGTGTGTGTGTGTGTGTGTGTGTGAGTGTGCGTGTGTGTGTGTGTGTGTGAGTGAGACAAACATTGACATGTTTTCTGAAATGTCATATTTCATGGCATATTATATTATGCCACATTCTTCACTCACTGACTTTGATCCAGAACTGAGGTGACCGTGGTGACCTTTGACCCTGAAGGAGCCGTGTTGGGGTTTTATATCATTTATACAGAGAATTGTAAGTCTCTCTACAGTTTGGCGAATCTAGCAGCACTCAAGGAAGGTCCATTTCCTTCCTGTAAAGGGATGGGCCAAGATCTGTGGCGCAGTGAATAATTCTGACTATGGACAGGGCCCATAACTTGTGTAATCACAGATTTGTATAATATGATTGATTCCCAAGAATAGAAGAACCTCATGACCAAGGACAGTTCTATAAATATGAGTCGCACCCATCGTTGGGGGCTGCTTCTTGCTTTGGGCCATTGCTTCTTGCTTATTGGTCTGCTCATTTCTCTCTGCGCTCATGTAACTTGGCTTAATAAAAGGTCTCTTTGGAGACAATTGATCTAAGCTCTTTGTGCTTTATAAGTTCTACTAAATCTATTAAGAATCAATTATATCCACAACAGCCGGCTTACCGTCACACGGCACACATTGTCCACAGGGGGAAACATGCCGAAGCTGAGGTCGTATATGTACTGAGTGGTGGGAGAGGTGTGCCTGGCTAGGATCTCGACAGGCGATGCGGACACCAGCTGGGACACAAGAGAAAATAGGATTGCATGATGATTTGTATAAAAACTGCCCACCACTATCAAAACAATCAATTAGGGGGTAGAGTTACATTTATAAAGAAACAAATATTATTTGTTTATTATCTACCTCATACAAGCAATGTCAGAGGATTGTGTGATATATAAAATAAACACTGCAATCAATGTTGTGCGTCTAAAGTCGTGAGCTTAGAATTATAAGGTTCTATCTCCGTTTAGGGCAGTTCAGAGATATTGAGCGTCAAAGTTTTTACATTCCATTATGTTCTGTGAGATGGAACCTTTGTATTTTATGAATTACTAACTCAAAAATGTCAACATTTTAAAAATAACACCACACAGGCATTAATAAACACCTAATGGATCAGATTATGTCAAATAAAACTCAATTTTGACAAAAATGGAGATAGAACCTTATAATTCTAACGTCACGAAGTGTAGAGGATGAAGGTACTGTACTGTACATATAATGGCTACCTCATACAAGCAGTTTTCTCCTCCAGACTCACAGCTGGCCCGAGTTGACCAGGCTTTGATCTGGTTGACCAGGGCCACGTAGACGTCCCGGCATGGGGCGCCCAACAGCCTGAGGACCGAAGGGGAACAGGGACGGAAAATATATAGATATTGCAGATACTATACATTTACATTGTTGGCATTTAGCAGACGCCTTATTCCAAAGCGACATACAATCAATACATTTGAATACTAAGCAAGTGAATCATCAATCCACCAGTCGTAGCAGGAAGAGTAATCCAGCTCAGGCCCGGGGCCACTGATAGAAGGACAAACCTTCTCCTATCACCTTCTTCTATTTTTTTTTTACACTGGAGAAACAGAGAAACAGTACAAGGGGGGCAATAGAAGTTTTTAGGGACACAGTAGAGGGGAAAGCGGGTGTCTTTAGGAGACGCAGTGGTGAGGGGCAGAAGATGTCTCAGAAGATGTCTTCTATACAACATAGAAAAGATAAACAGGCGAAATCTCTCTCTCTACCCCTCTCCATTCTCTCCATTCTCTCCATTCTCTCCATTCTTTCCATTCTCTCCATTCGCCTCAAAGTTACAGATTGTGATCCTGTGTGTAGGCCACTGTCTGTCTATGCACGTCAAACATAACAGGTGTGAGAAATCGGGGTGAAGAGTACAGTCACATGCACCTTGTCTAATCTGAATTTGACCATGTTTGACCATCTGATAACGCAGGATGTCATATGATTCGAATATCAAACGTTATCCTTGTCTAATCAATCACAAGCTCTCTCAGTTCCAGGAGCACGATTAGATGTTACTCACACAACCACAACATGTATATAGTATCCATATATAGGATATAGACTCCATCTATAAATCTCCATAAAGTAAAACAATTTTCAAAAGCTTTTTCATTAAAATGTTGTACAGTTTGAAATGATCTGCCAACAATCATATTATATGGAATGAAAACATTTATATGCACAACCCCACTTATTGTTACAACGATAGTTGACTCTAAAAACCAAAGTTTGTCTGATATTTTCTGACCTCAAAATTAAATGTTATGTCAAGATGAGGGGAGATTTCATCCTATGCCATTAGTTGTGTAGATTCATTTTACTGCAAATGCCTCAGTCCCAAATGAATGGGAAAGACAGACAGGCACCAGATAAGATTAGAAAATTAGGCAGACAGGCACCAGATAAGATTAGAAAATGAGGCAGACAGGCACCAGATAAGATGAGAACATTAGGCAGTGGAACATCCTTCCCGTTCATTTGAGACTGAGATACACAGTAACTGGTTGTCTAATACACAACAGGTGGCTCCTGACTTTTGAGGTCTGAAAATGAGAAACATTGATTTTTATAACAATCTATCATTCAAATAGCATACACAAAGAAGGCTACAAAAAATAATTTAAGACAATACTAAGTTGTTACAGTCTTCAGCTAAAACAAGCCTGTGTTATTGTTTCTGTCTGATAGATGATCAACTGTAACAAAACATTGAAACACACAATGCTATACATTCATTTGCTAAATGTTTGGTCGTGTTACAATTATCATAGAATAATCTAGATAATCAAGATAGATTACAACTGGATTCATATGTAAGCAAATAAGGTAACATAGCTACTCGTGACGTTAGAATTATAAGGTTCTATCTCCATTTTTTTTCAAAATTGAGTTTTTTACATAATCTGATCCATTAGGTGTGTATTAATGCCTGTGTGGTGTTATTTTTAAAATGTTGACATTTTTGAGTTAGTAATGCATAAAATGCAAAGGTTCCATCTCACAAAACATAATGGAATGTAAAAACTTTGACGCTCAATATCTCTGAACTGCCCTAAACGGAGATAGAACCTTATAATTCTAAGCTCACGAAAACTCTTCAAATACATTTAAACAGTAATAAACGTGACTCCATACCATATCACTTTGCACTGTGCGTGGAGGTTGGGTTCCGCAGCCGGACCACAGCTGCCGATGGTGACCCCTAATATCAGAACTGACGCCACAAATAGGGTTTTGTTATGCATGGTGGAGTAGATAGACCTCTCCTTTAGGATGTGTGTTGGCTGTGTGGACTTTCTTCCTTTGACTATCTTTCCATTGGAGCCTGGGCCTTTTAAGGGCAGCAAAAGCACAACTATGTAGCCAACCTCACCAAAACAGTCATGTCATGTGTAATGTGCAGTGCAACATTGATTAGCATAGTCCAGAGCATGTGAGTGTGTGAGAGGCCCAGTAGAGGAGAATGTTGAAGACCTCTTGGGTCCTCTTGATGTTTCCTGAAGGGATTGTATCAACCTTTACTGTATCACTTGTATGTATGTACTGTATTGTTCAACATTGACCAATCATATTAAAGTTAATGTATGGTTTGCTGTATCGTGAGCTTAGAATTCTAAAGTTCTATCTCCGTTTAGAATGATAAGGTTCTATCTCCGTTTAGGGCAGTTCAGAGATATTGAGCGTCAAAGTTTTTACATTCCATTATGTTTTGTGAGATGGAACCTTTGTATTTTATTAATTACTAACTCCAAAATGTCAACATTTTAAAAATAACACCACACAGGCATTAATAAACACCTAATGGATCAGATTATGTAAAAAACTCAATTTTGACAAAAATGGAGATAGAACCGTATAATTCGAAGCTCACGGTATGTCATAATGCATATTGTTCCTGGGGAGACTGTGCCTGCAGATTCTACCTTAGATCCTGTGAAGAATGCACTATAACTGCTTCATGATAGTAGCGGCCTCGTAAATAACATAGTAGAACACAATAAAAAGTACATCCCGATATCGAAAGTCTTTCCAGGGGCAAAACATAATGCATGTGGCAAGGTCTGGTGAAAGAGTCCTCAAGTAGTGCAAGGTCATTTTTCAGTTTTTTTCCAAATTATGAAAGTGCAGATTGAAAACAGTTGAAGAAGATAATATCTTATATATGACATATATCATAACATATGCTATGTGTATCAAGTTGCTAACCGTAACAAATAATAACATAATAAATAATGATGCTAATAAATATGCCAGTGATATATTATTAACAGACTAGATTCTAATATACTTCATACTATTTGACAGTCGCTTTGAATAGGACTAAGATCACATTGTAAATGTGTTGAAAGTTATTATTTCAGATAATGTTATATGTATATTTAAATATATACAGTATAACATAACATATTTCAAGTATACATAATCTGTTAGAAACGTATGAATCTCAGTTCACCCCTCCACCCCCCCGACCACTGTGGTCAATCCAATCAAGCCATCGCACTACTGCTAGTTGCACACACCCCTGTTTAATGTAAACACTCAATTCCCCTTTGCACTACTGCTGTTTACAATACTACCTTTGCACATAACATATTTTTTGCACATTGCGCATACCTGCTTTCATATAGCCACTACTGATACTATATCTGTACATACCATACTGTACATAGCTACCTTAACTTGCCATACTGTACCTATCTCTATCATGTTTTTTTAATATCATGCTTTATATCACTATTTGCACTTCTGGTTAGAGGCTAAACTGCATTTCGGCAATAAAAATTGTGCAGCCTTTCTCAGACTCAGATTACCTTGTAGAAGTTCCGAGGGATAAGTAAAGACCAAAAGAGCCAACTCTGGAGGTAAGAACGGTTGGGCTGGGGGGTCTAGAGTTAGGCTGTGCTGTGCAGGGCTGGGGGGTCTAGAGTTAGGCTGTGCTGTGTCTCCACCATCTGGAGACAGCAGGATATTGTGCTGTTAAAGACACCAGTGACAAGATTGGGTTAGCTGTGCTTGGTTGTGCTTTGAACATCTGCTACTGAATGGGCTAGAGTTGTGATGTAAGGGTGATGCTTTTCCATGATCCAAGTTGGACATTGGGACCCAGAGTTATGCTACCACCAAAGTTATTTATAGACATAAGGCTATATTAAGATGAATTAGATGCTACATTGAAAGCAGGTCAAACTCAATGTGACTTGATGCAATGAAATGGCAAAGTCAAAAGTGGATATGAAAATAAATATTGCAGGTTTAATTTATTTACACCAGAAAATGGTAGGTAACAAGAAAGAAAGATATGATGTAATATGACAGCTTTATGTTTGTGAAACAAAACTATGCATAAAAAAGAGAAGAAAAAAAAATTGGTTAGCGAAATCAAGGAAGTGATGCTTGGGGTGAAAACAAATTGGCAGAGGGATTGAAAGAGACGGATGGACTAGAAAAGGAAAGTGAGAGAGTGAGAAAAAAGATTGTCATAGGGGGAGGGGGGGTGGAGGAAAGGAGAGGGGGGGTGGAGCGAGAGTGAGAAAGGGAGAGAAAAGGGGTAGTAGTACTTTGAAGGATGACGAAACAAATTGAAAAGGGTTTGTAACACAAAACGCAAGTGACATGTTGCCTAATGCCCCCATGAAGTTCAGACTAGGTATATAGACTGACACAGACTCTAAACTATCTCTGGATGTCTGAAGGGGATACTTTACAAATAGCCCGCCACAATCTATTTCAAGACTCAAGCATGGCAACATGTCCACGCAAACATTGCTCGGTGCAGAGACTCTGCTGCAAGGTTGCTATTAAAGCACCCAGGGCCGGTCCTAGGCATTTAGGTGCCCTAGGCGAGAGTATGATTTGATGCCCCCCCAAATTTTAGGGGCGCCACCACCACCACCACCACCACCACATTAAGCCACCAGTACTGCCTCATCACTACCCACACATTCAACAGTAAAAATATGGACAACAATGGTTTCAAGACAAACATAGACAGTAGGCTGAGACATATTTTCATAGAGACATGAAATTCATTGAGACAAAATTATTTAAATGTGAATTATTATTTTTTGCCATTTGGCGCCCCCCAGGCATTTGGGGCCCTAGGCGACCGCCTAGTTCGCCTATGCCTAGGACCGGCCCTGAAAGCACCCTATGAATTGGCGATTTAAAGGGCCACTTCACTACTTTATAACCTAATTAAGGAAGAGTAAAACATATAAGAAGAAAAGGTCCTAAGAAAACAAATCCTTATGATCTCATTGGGGGTAATACAAAAACTAGGTCATTTAAATATTAAACTTATAAAACATTAGGGTGTTTTACATCAAATTCCATGAGTTTTGATCAAATTACAATGACAAAACATAAAAACTATAACATCTTAGATGATCAGATCCCTGTTTTGAGTTAGCATATAACGTAGTCATACAGGACTATAAGTGCTATGAGCTGTTTAGCATGCACATTGTCCAATAGGCTATGTTTGTAAATCATTACAATATTGTGAGACCGCCACCTAAAGTCGACACTCGTTGTGACTCAGACACAAACAGACACAAACAAAGGACTGTGAGATGTTGGTGTTAGGGTTAGGGATAGGGTTAGGGTTAGTCCAAATAAATAACCAGGTAAACTTGGGAGTATCAACATCATTCATTCACTTCATGAAGAACATTTAGTTTCACATTCACTTCTGTTACAAATGGGCAATATGACAGCATTATCTCCTCCCACCCTATATTCCCGCAAGGTCCCTAAGGTCAGCTGAGACTAATCAGCTAATAATTCCAAGAGTAAAAACAAAACACGGTGCAGCAGCTTTCAGTCACGCTGCTGCATGCTCCTGGAACAAACTCCCTGAAGAAATCAAACAGGCCCAAACCTTTAAAATATTTAAATCTAAGCTAAAAAACCTTCATGTTTTGCACCAGTTATGATTAAACACAAACACTTCTATCAATGTCTTTTTTCCCCATGTTTTTAAATGTTTTATCTATTTACTTCTTATATTTGCTTTTATTCATTGTAATTTGTATTTTCTTATGCTCCTCTTGCTGTATTTTTAAATAATGTATGTAAAGCACTTTGAATTGCCCCTGTTGTATGAAATGTGCTATACAAATAAACTTGCCTTGCCTTACTTTTCTTAGTCTCTTTTAGAAATGTAAGTCTCTCTACAGTAGTGGTGAATCTAGCAGCACTCAAGGAAGGCCCATTTCCTTCCTGTAAGGGATGGGCCAAGATCTGTGGCGCAGTGAATAATTCTGACTATGGACAGGGCCCATAACTTGTGTAATCACAGATTTGTATAATATGATTGGTTCCCAAGAATAGTGACCTCATCACCAGGGACAGGTCTATAAATATGAGTCACACCCATCGTTGGGGGCTTCCTGCTTGCTTCTTGCTTATTGGTCGGCTCATTTCTCTCTGCGCTCATGTGACTTGGCTTAATAAAAGGCCTCTTTGGAGACAATGGATCTAAGCTCTGTGCTTTGTAAGTTCTACTAAATCTATTAAGAATCAATTATATCCACGACAACAGTATTATTCACATAATCAAAACAATCAAACACAATTCCAACCCGTCCGTTCCTCCGCACATCTTCCACCAGCTCCTCTATTGTCTCCAGACATTGTTGAGCCTTTTTACGATCATGTGGATCGTACTTGAAACTGACAATGGCGATGTCCCCACCATGAAGACGGGGGTGTACCCATTGGTGCTGCCTCTGTCCATGCATTGCAGTGT
The DNA here is from genome assembly GCF_963989245.1 of Nansenia antarctica. Lineage (NCBI taxonomy): Eukaryota > Metazoa > Chordata > Actinopteri > Argentiniformes > Microstomatidae > Nansenia > Nansenia antarctica. The sequence goes on along the minus strand of NC_137682.1, from coordinate 2,998,603 downwards.
AGGTTCTGTGCTCCAGGCACGTGCACCGTGCATGGGTCGGGGAGGGAGGAAGAGAGGGGGGCTGAGAACCAGGATCTCTCACTGGGTTTTATTGTCCTCGAGCTTCTCTGGTTCCACATCTAGTTCAGTCAGACAGCAGTAGCATATGATCTGGGTGTATTTGGTGGCCATTGCTGGCGAGGGAAACGGAAGAGGGGAGGGAGGGAGACAGGAGAGAGAAAGAGAGAGAGAGAGAGGGAGAGAAGGTAAAGGAGGGGTCAACTGGAGCTCATGTAGATAAAGCCAAAAATGTGTTGCAATACATGTCTCATTTCTAAATGTCATGCAAGACGGTCAGTCACGTACAGCTTCCTACGTAAGTAACACTCTGGGACATGGAATTAGGAGAATGGCGTATCACCCATTCCCCAACCCTCCCCTAACCTCTTCAGTTGAACCATGACCCAATTCATTCACTGAGGACCGGTTTGCAGGTCAACATGGACGGGTGGTAATAAAACAGATCGATTTGTAACGGTGGAACTGTGACTGCTATGGTGAAGGTAAGGTCACCACAGTAGGCCTAGAGGTTTTTTCTCACAGCCATTTTGATTAGAGACTAGATGTTCCCATCTCTTGCCTACAAGGTGGCCTTTGTTCATCAACAACTCAGGCGGAGCTCCTCTTAGTACATTGAAGTGTATTTCATGAAAAGTCCATCTCTACCGTGTCTAACTGACTAATCTATAGGTAACACTTTAGTATGGGGAACTTGTATAAATGGTAAATGGTAAATGGACTGCACTTATATAGCGCCTTCTTCACTGCTCCAAAGCTGCTCCAAAGCGCTTTACAACGGCCTCTCATTCACACATTCACACACACATTCACACACCAATGGCGGCAAGCTGCCATGCAAGGCGCCGGCCCGCTCACTGGGAGCAATTTTGGGGTTCAGTGTCTTGCCCAAGGACACTTCGACATGTGGCCAGCTGGGGCTCGAACCGCCGATCTGCCAACCTTGTGATTATTAGGCGGCGACTCTACCTCCTGCGCCACAGCCGCCCCATAAAGTACACATTTGTGGCTTATAAGTTATAAGTGTTTAATAAGTAGCTAGTTTGGCAATTGTGGAGTATTACTAGCTATTTCTTAGTTTATTTTTCAGTATTTTCTTATTGTCATGTTATAAATCATGTAGTAGATCCTCCAATCACAGGCTCACGTCAGGGGACAGAACCAGAGGCCTTGGGGTTACTGGTTAAGGCCAATGCACACAGCGTGCGATTTTGTCACACGACAACATTCGATTCTCAATTCACACCACCGAAGTCGGACCAGGCAGGCTGATTACTATAGGCTCTACCAATATTGCTTGCCTTGCTTCCGCAATTTCTACAAGATACAACTGGGCATATTGTGCCTACATGCTCGATTGTTATTATTATGTAATATAGGTGTCTTGTAATCCCATATGAGATGGGCCGTGTTGTTGACTTCGGTGGTGTGAATTGAGAATCGAATGTTGTCGTGCGACAATATCGCATCGCACGCCGTGTGCATTGTCTCATTCAAAACAATGGATTTTTCAAAGCCAACCTTGTATCTTCAATGTATCATGTAAACGTGATAAAGTGCTTAAGATCCTCACCGTTTAGCCTGCCTATAAACTTCGGCCTCCTGTCTTCAGGCAGGTAAATGGCCACGTAATAGACAGGGACTCCAGACAGGGCGATGCCGATGCCTATGAGAGAGTTGATGGTGTCCCAATACAGAGGGACGATGACCAGGAACAGACTGCACAGGCAGTAGACGAAGGGGAAGAACAGGCTGAGCTATGAGGAAAATGAAAACAATGGTTAGCAAGCGGTATACAACCATGCACATCCACCTTCTGATGTGTGCATGTCTCAAGACAGACAGACAGACAGACAGACAGACAGACAGACAGACAGACAGACAGACAGAAAGATAGAGAAAGACGGAAAGTTACTGTTGTGGTTATAATTGATTCTTAATAGATTTAGTAGAACTTACAAAGCACAAAGAGCTTAGATCAATTGTCTCCAAAGAGGCCTTTTATTAAGCCAAGTTACCAATCAGCAAGAAGCAATGGCCCAAAGCAAGAAGCAGCCCCCAACGATGGGTGCAACTCATACTTATAGAACTGTCCTTGGTCATGAGGTCACCATTCTTGGGAACCAATCATATTATACAAATCTGTGATTACACAAGTTATGGGCCCTGTCCATAGTCAGAATTATTCACTGCGCCACAGATCTTGGCCCATCCCTTACAAGAAGGAAATGGGCCTTCCTTGAGTGCTAGATTTGCCAAACTGTAGAGAGACCTACATTTCCCAGTATAACATGATATAAAACCACTACATTACCTTGACAGGTCTGTGTCTGTCTGGCTGGGTGTAGCGCAGGTAGATGAGGCCCGCCACAGACAGACAGACAGACAGACAGACGGACAGACGGAAGGTTACCTTGACAGGTCTGTGTCTGTCTGGCTGGGTGTAGCGCAGGTAGATGAGGCCCGCCACAGACAGACAGACAGACAGACAGACAGACAGACAGACAGAGAGTTACCTTGACAGGTCTGTGTCTGTCTGGCTGGGTGTAGCGCAGGTAGATGAGGCCCGCCACAGACAGACAGTCAGACAGACAGACAGACAGACAGACAGACAGAAAGTTACCTTGACAGGCCTGTGTCTGTCTGGCTGGGTGTAGCGCAGGTAGATGAGGCCCGCCACAGACAGACAGACAGACAGACAGACAGACAGACAGACAGACAGACAGGAAGTTACCTTGACAGGCCTGTGTCTGTCTGGCTGGGTGTAGCGCAGGTAGATGAGGCCGGCCACAGACAGACAGACAGACAGACAGACAGACAGACGGAGAGACAGACAGACAGAAGGTTACCTTGACAGGCCTGTGTCTGTCTGGCTGGGTGTAGCGCAGGTAGATGAGGCCGGCCACAGACAGACAGACAGACAGACAGACAGACAGACAGACAGACAGACAGACAGAAGGTTACCTTGACAGGCCTGTGTCTGTCTGGCTGGGTGTAGCGCAGGTAGATGAGGCCGGCCACAGACAGACAGACAGACAGACAGGCAGACAGACAGACAGACAGACAGACAGACAGACAGACAGGCAGACAGACAGACAGACAGACAGACAGACAGACAGACAGACAGAAGGTTACCTTGACGGGCCTGTGTCTGTCTGGCTGGGTGTAGCGCAGGTAGATGAGGCCCGCCACAGACAGACCCACGTAGAGCCAGTAGCTGAAGCTGAAGTAGTTGATGAGCTGGAACACGTCCTCCACACACAGGAAGATCAGGCCCATAACCCCCTGCAAACACAGTTCATTTCCTTTATTATTATATAGGAAAAGATGAAAAGCAACACACAACAAACCATAACACTGTTTTTTTTACTATTATTTTTTAAATGACTGGACTTTTTAAATAGGCACTACATTTTATAAACACTGCTATGTCTGTCTGTTTTTATTGTATGTATTTAATGTATGTGACCTATGTGTGTTTTTAATGTGGGAACTGTATTCTTGAGCTGCAC
>NC_137682.1:2950034-2987534 GCF_963989245.1 Nansenia antarctica | reverse complement strand
TATAACACAACAAAATGTGGGAAAAGTGAACTTAAAGGGATACAGCTGGAGCCACAACCAACGGTATAGGACATTGACTATTCCTTAAAGGTATATATGTTATGGTACATGTGGGAAAACGGTACATGTGGGAAAACGGTACATGTGGGAAAACTAGGGTTAGGGTTAGGTGCTAGGGTGACTTGGTACATGCTGGCATGTCTAACCCTAACCCTAACCCTAACCTTAACCCTAACCCTAACCTTAACCCTAGCCCTAACCCTAACCCTAGTTTTCCCACATGTACCGTATTCCCACATGTACCGTAACATATACACACAAATGCTGCATCCGGTCTTAATGGGTTAACCACATGCACCGTCACAGTGTGAAGTGATCATGTGTCTGGGAATGTGTGTGTGTGTGTGTGTGTGTGTGTGTGTGAACCAGTAGTGTGTGTGTGAATCAGTAGCCTTTAGTGAATCTGTGTGAAAGGGCACCATGACAGATAAGGGTGGAAGGACGGACATACACTTTAATGACACAGCAATAAAGCGTACTACCGGTATCTAAAACATCATTGCATCATACATGTACAGTAACTTCTATTTCTGCCAAATAGATGCTAGAGCACTACATATACATATTATGTATACATACATGTTCTTTGATTGTATATTGTTGTAGATGGATAGTGATATGTAAAAAAAAGTACTAGTTATAGCTAAACAATAATGTTGATGACGGCTTGTAGTCTTGACTGATATACTGTACAGTTGAGGCCAAAAGTATTAGAAACCAGTATTGTGAAACCTTAGATTTCTTCATGGAAATGACCATTAACAAGTTTTTATCGTGCATTTGTTTCCAAAATAATAAAGACAAAAATCTCCACTAAGTTTGATTAGGATATTTTATTGATGCACTGAGTTGAAACGAGAAACGGCAAAAATGACACGTCCAAAATGATTAGCCCCCTGGCCATTAATAGTCAATAGTGTACCCTTTCTGAGACACAACTGACAACAACCTCTTAGAGTAGTTCTTTACTAGGTTGGCACAGGTCTCTCGAGGGATTTTGGCCCATTCTTCCATTGCAAATGGTTCCAGCTGGTCCAGACTGCGTCGGTTTCCCAGCATGGACACTCACTTTGAGCACCCGTCCACAGATTCTCAATAGGATTGAGATCCTCTGTGCGGGCCACTCCAGGACCTTGGTTTTGGTGTCCTTTAAGAACTGTTGGACCAATTTTGAAGTATGCCTTGAGTCATTGTCTTGTTGGAAGACCCAGCGACGACCTAAGCCTAGGCTAAGAGCAGATTTCTTCATATTATCCCTCAAAATGTCAACATAGTTTTCTTTTTTCATGATGCCATGCACCCGAACAAGGCTCCCTGTGCCTGAGGCTGCAAAACAGCCCCATAGCATGATGCTCCCACCACCACGTTTCACTGTGGGAACTGTGTTCTCAGGGTTGAAGGCCTCTCCCTGTCTTCATCAAACATAAGCAACATCCATGTGCCCCAAACAGTTCCAGTTTAGTCTCATCAGACCAAAGCACAGACTTACCAAAACTCATCTTTACCTTTCAAATGTTCACGGGCAAACCTCAGTCTGGCTCTGACGTGCCGCTCTTTGAGTAAAGGGGTTCTTCTGGGACGATGGCCCTGAAGCCCACCACGATGAAGAGCCCTCACAACTGTGTTCCTTGAAACATCGACTCCAGAAGAGGCCAGGTCAGCAACAATCATCTTGGCAGACGTCCTTGGTGTCTTGCTGACATCGCTGACTATTTTCCTCTCCAGAGTTCTTGAAGGTTTGTCCAGGTTTGTTTCTTACAGAATTTGTCTCCTTGTACTTAGCAATGATGCAACGTACAGCGGTTCTAGACACAGTGAAACGCTTGGAAATGGCAGTTTAGCCTACCCCCTTATCATGAGCCTCCACTATCTTCTTTCTGACCTCAAGACTGATTTCCTTTGTCTTTGGCATGGTGAGTAAGAGTAGTAGTATCGTCCCTCTCAATAATGTGTTTAAGTGCCCTGTTTCTTGGAGTCCTTTTATGCTGATTGAATGCTCAGGTGTTGTTAGGAAGCCAAGTGACTGCACAGGTGTGGTTTGGAAGCTGATTGGTTGATTAGGAGTGTTTTTAAAGCAAGTATTCACATGGGGGCTAATATTTTTGACCACCCAATTTTTCACTATATTTGATATAAAGCAAGCCTAAAAACGTACGTTCCAAAATGTACCAAAAGCTAATAAATAGCACTGGTGAATGTTTGATTATATAAAGTTTTATCAATGCTGCAAACATTGGGAAGAATTTTAGGAAAATGTTCCATAATTCCTGGGGGGCTAATCATTTTGGCCTCAACTGTGTATATATATATATATATATATATATATATATATATATATATATATATATATATGTCAAACAAGTGAACAGTAAACAAGAATGATGTAGCACCCCTCTATACAAGGAGAGTGTTGATGAAGCCTGGGAATGAAGCAAGACGTTTATTCATAAACTGTTTACTATGATACTTGTTGTCTCTGTTTTACAGTGCTGTGTCACTGTTGTGCACAGGGTGGCTCTTCTCTTGGTGCAATCACCTTCTGTGACCAAAGAGAACAGGTATCTGGGCACCAACAGGTGACTAGCATACTGATAGCCTATTGGTGTACAAATTTGTGTTTGAAATAAAAACGTTTGATAGGCTAAAACAAATGATATGCACAGGCAGATTATTTGGTTCCAAATGTGACTGGCTAGAAACCTAGGTTACATAACTCTGGTTTCCATATTGATATAGGCCAAGTTTCGGTATGAAATGATGCTGCTTAACAGACTTAAGACAAAATATTATTCCCAAATTCGTCAGGCTATAGCATAGACTACTGCATAAGGCTACACTCCTGTGGGAGACGATTGATGCAAAGTAAAGCCAATGGCGATGCACTGTCTGCTTTCTACATTTTTTTTTCTTCTATTGGCTTTAATGAAAGCCAAGTTTGACATGTTGGTCTACTTACTACGCATTTGGACTAAATGAGATTATTACAGTTATGACAACTGTATCTGTAATCTGCTAAATAATCTACAAAATATTTAACCAAATCGGACTTGACTCAATAACAGCTAGCTTTGTGCAAATAATTGTAAAAAAGAAAAACACCATACAAAAGAAGATGGAATATGAGGCTCATATCAATGACATGGCAGTATAAAGTCCAGAGGATTTTTTGGAAGCTTGTTTTTCATCCTCCTGGCTTGCCCTACATCACAGCATTGGCACAACACATATTGGAACTAAGAACATCCCCCAATCATAGGGGCTAATTGTAACATTGTATCATCTACAACAGCACAATTTAAAGTGGATACAACCAACTCTAGAGAAATAAATACAAAAACAAACAAGACTTCAACCTCTCAGCCAAATGCTCCTTAATTAAACGTGTGGTGGAGCACTGGCCTCATCAACATAATTCGGTTGTTAAATCGTGACGTGTTTACGGGTCCAACGTTGGCTGAGGCGCTCTCTTCGAAATGCCTCAGTAATAATAATAATTCATTATATTTATATAGCGCTTTTCCGAGGCTCAAAGACGCTGACAAATATGGGAAAAACGGGAAAGTGCTGCGTCCCTTGTTGTATGAATAGATCCGAGTCTAAAAAACGATTGAACTGTCATTCTACCGCTGTAGTACACTGGTGCAGGGAATTTCTGGTTTGGACCCGGAAATTGCTAAACGTCACGTTTGACGTCAGACTTAACAACCGAATAGCTACATTGCCTTCAGCACCCATTTCAGGAAGTGCAGTGATAATAAAAAAAAAAAGTCTCATCTCTGCTTGAGTCAGCTCTCGGTTCCCTACGTGGAGCCCATTGCATGCACACATCAATGACAACGGGAAACTACGATTAAATGAGATGGAGCTGGGGGGGGGGGGGCTGGCAGGGGGAGAACACCCTCGGAAATAACCTTTTTTTTTTATACAGGGGGGAAATTGCTTAACTGTGTTTTGGCACTTAGTCATTTCTGGATAGGCATAAGCAGATAGCTTTGCGGGTTAGCTTCAAGTGCTGTAATTAATTTAGGTAGAGGCCACAGTTGTAACAGTCTTAATATGAAGACCCCAGATTTGATCAAAGTGTCAGACAATCAACTGCATCAACATATAGTTACTATATTTTGCGCTGTGGTCAATGGTGGTCAAGACTCTAGTCTATTCCAAAACACCACTATACAAAACAGAGATACTGCACCCTGCTTTAGACCCCGATGACCCTGCTGCACTCGACTGTGGCAAAACCATGACTGCAGAAAACTGAGCTAAGCTCATCTCACTCATCAAATCCTAACCGGTAAAGATGGACAATGGCAAGCGTGGCTTATTTCCCGTTCTTTTGGGCTACAGTAGTGTACCGTACGTGTGTTCTCCCCATGTGTAAACATACTAAGAGCAAGGCCAAGGATGAAGCTACAACCACACTGTTACGTCCACATGTGTCCTTGTTGCTCCGGAGGGAGTTAAAAAAAGTGGCAACTTACACCCTTTATGTTACGGCTCCCCCTACACCCCCCCCCCCCCCCCTTAGACGTAGAGCCAGAAGATCTGGGGTTCGTAACATAAATTGGGGGCTCGTCCGGGATTGGCTTACTTAACACACACCTTCTAGCCGGATGAACAGATGACGCTACATAGATGATATGGTGATGTACATAGTTATCATTTATCTTGATATGTACAAGGCCTCGACAAAGGCTACATGATGATAACAACGTTCTTTCTCCCTTAACACCGTTAAAGTATGTATTTATGATGCTAACCCCATTCTCTTTTTTAAATGCCTAACTAACTAGATTGATTTCTGCTTTGGCGCGTCAATAGAAGATCCATTCAATGAAAGTGCAAACTCTTTTTTTAAGAAGAAGAAGAGAAATAATAAACATATCTTAAAAAGACGGTGAATAAAAATAAAATAAAAAAGAATAATACGCAACAACGCTTTGACAAGAGGCATCGAACTAAAAAAGGGAATGGGAGCTTGATCAAAGTTCACCTACCACAACAACAGAGCTGAAAGTGCTTATACAGGCCTAGTATTTGACAGTTTCTAGGTCTTTTTTCTGGTGTGCCTCTGGGGTGACTTGTGTGCACTAGTATTTGTTCCTGGGAGGGAGATTGTAGGAGAGTGTTGAGAGTGGGGGTGCGCTGGGGACTGGTGGTGCCGGCGCGGTCGTGGGGGAGCTGAGCTCGGCAGGGTAGGGCTGGAGACCCAGCTGCTTGTTGTCCTGGAGCTTGCGGACCACCACGCGGCAGAAGTCCTCGCTGTGCCGGTGGCAGGTGTCCAGCAGCTGGCGGACCTTGGCGGTGCGCGTGGGCTTGTTGACCACCAGCTCGTAGTCCTCGCGCATCAGCAGCGAGCGCGCCAGCAGGGCGTCCAGGCTCTGGTTCAGGCACGCCTCCGTCATCTGGGACAGGATGGACTCCCGCCGCGACGCCACCCAGCGGGCGATGGGACCCGCGGCGGGGGGGGAGGGGGGGTCGGCGGAGAAGTCGTCTGGGGACACTGGAGAAGAGAGGGAGGATGAGAGGGAGGACGAATACACAAAAATAAGTGTTAGGTTGGTTTTACCCACAATCACTGCTACAGCAGGTGTATCGAGTACGGAGCCCCCCTGGGGTCACATGGTAGAAAGAAAATATTTGATGTGTGAATCTGTTCCCTCGGTTTAGTAATCCGTTCCCTCGGTTTAGTAATCCGTTCCCTCGGTTTAGTAATTTGTTAGGGTTAGACCCTACGAGCCAGAACGATCGCAAGGATTCTAACCCTAACCCCAACCCTTGCGATCGTTCTGGCTCGTAGGGCCTAACCCTAACCGTAACAAATTACTAAACCGAGGAATCATGAAAATGTGTTGAGACTCCCAAAACAAAAAACCTGGCCTGCTCTTAAAGGGATGTTTGCTCCAGGGGATGACATGTGTAGCTGCTGTACTTGATTGTGATTGGCTAACCCTCCTATCCTAGGATGACTTTACCTGGTAGGTTTGGCGGTGGCTGTGGCGGTGGCTGTGGCTTGAGGGAGAGGTTGTGCAGATACGTCTCACACTCTGTCTCTGGCAGGCCTGGTTTCAGGGCGCTACAGGGGATGTTGAGCTCGTCCACGGGCCTGGCGCTCTGGTTGAGGTTGTTGGTCAGACTGTCCTCCTCCCTCAGCGGCCCGGGGGAGTCCAGAGAATGAGACTTGAACGACAAGGGGGACAGTTCTGGGGGAGGAGGGGAGAAGAGAGAGCAAGATCAGGGTATATACAGGAATCTTGAGGTTAATTTGAAAGTGACAGTTGGATCTAAGTGACAGTTGACACTAGCTTGACACTAGAACAGCCGTGTCTATGTTACCTTCATAGATATGATAGATATAGATGAGGCTTTTAAAAAACTAGTCAAAACACATCTTTTTCTCCCTGTCCTTTGACCTGAGGTGAGCCTGCCTTCCCGACACTGCACTCTTTGCACTTTTATTTGTACTGCACCTTGCTTTTAGTGTATTTTTCTATTTTATCAGTTTTCTTTAATCTGTATTTTATCTCTTTTGATCTTGTTTTTCTCTTTATATTTTATCTGTTAAGCACTTTGGGCGGCTCTTGTCGTTGTACATTTTGTGCTATATAAATAAACGTTACTTACTTACTGACTTACTAGATATGACCCATACACATACATGCAAGCATGAAGAGGCTAGAGACTGTGAGATAAAAATTATTTGTGTGATCCAGGAAAAAGAGGTGTGGCTTACCTTTAGGGGGCGGGGATATGCTGGTGAGGGGGCCTGGCTGGGAGATCTCCGTCTCCTGGGAGGAGCAAGACCCTGAGCCAGAGGTGGAGCTTTCCTGTGGCAGGGAGGGACACACACAGTTAGGTCACAAAGGTCATAGGTCACACAGTAGGCACACGTAGGGCCCCAATTTGATTTGGCAAGTACTGCTGAGGAGAGCAAAAAATAAAAATAAAACACCTTACAACTACACCATGATTTTTTATTGTAGCTTGATTTTAACAATGATTTTGAGAAAACTGTAAATCATTTCGATCAGTTTCTGTAAACACAAAGCACAAGTCTGGGCCTATTGACCTATGACCTTGCACGTCCTAGAAACGTTAGACGCAGTATTAAGAACTCCCATTGGATTATTTATTGCTTAGGCTATTAGAAATGTTATGATATATCTATAAAGAGAATCTTCAAAACTATAACTTAGAAATAAGAAGCACCAGACAATAAATTTTCTCTAAGATCATAAACAATAATATCAATAACGCCCGCATCCTTTTCAAAACTGTTGACAGACTAACAAATCCCCCAACACCCATTAGTAAATCCAGGCTTAAACTAGGTTTAAAGTTAATCAGAGACGCGTTGCACATCATCATTTTAATCCTGGATTAGTTAAATTAAATTAAACCAGGTTTAAGATAGGATGAAAGTTTGGTGCAACAGGATTACTAGATAAGCCTTGATTTAAACCGGTTTAACATTTAAACCAGGTTGGTGCAACCCAGCCTATAACTTAGAAATAATAAGGCACCAGACAATAATTTTTCTCTAAGATCATAAACAACAATATCAATAACGCCCGCATCCTTTTCAAAACTGTTGACAGACTAACAAATCCCCCCAACACCCATTGCTCAGGAATTTCACTCGACTAGTAAATGCAATGAGCTTGCATCCTTTTTTTAACCCCAAAAATTGAAACCATTAGACAAGGCATTAGCTCTTCTGTGTCAGGCATGAAAAACATGTGACTCAGGCCCAAACCCTAGAAATATTTCAATCTAAGCTAAAAAAAGACCTTCATGTTTTGCAACAGTTCTGATTAAACACTAACACTTCCGTGTTACTGTATAGTGACTAAGTAATAAAGTAATAGTCATACTGACTGGCCAGGGACTGGGGTTCTGCTTCAGGATGTTCAGAGACCTGTCCTCCTCCTTCTTCTTCTCACACGCCGTGGTGGCGGAGTAGCAGCCTGCCCTCCTCATCAGCTACAGACAGAGACACAGAGGGAGGGGGGGGGAGGGGGAGAGAATATAATAGTGGATAAAAGCTGATTGTTGATTGTATCCATGCGGACATGGGACAAGTCAGAACTATTGACCTAGATAGGCGCTTAGGTGGCGTAGCGGACTAAGCGTTGACCATGTAACCGCAGGGTCCCCGGTTCGATTCCGGCCGTGGACATATCCTGCATGTCATCCCTTCTCTCTCTCTCTCTCTCACCCATCCTTCCTGTCAAGTGGGACTGCCCCACTCTTCTAGAGACAGACAAACGCCTTGTTTTCAAAATGGTGTTGAAATATCATTATTAGTCAACAGTCGAGTCATCCACTGGAAGCAAAGTCACCCACCACAACTCTCCAGCCAACGTTTTGACTCATCACTCACAAGTGTCGTGTCTGAAGTCAGCGATCTGGCCCAACTTTAACCTTCCGTTAATCTAACATGTACAATCGTGTAATAAAGATAGGACACCACATGAAAAACGTTGTCTTTTTCACCCACACGTTTAGCTGTGTTGCTCATTCCACGAATGCATGATCTTTACAGGTTGTACCTCGTTGTAAAGGTGACTAATCAGGCTTTCCAACGATATAAAATACAACACCAATTGGTATTATTAAAGGGGAGGAAGTTAGACTTTCATAGGAGATAATAATTTTAATTAATAATAATTTTGCCATTTAGCAGACGCCTTTATCCAAAGCGACTTACAATTACGAATTACAGGGACATTCCCCCTGGAGTAACTGAGGGCTAAGTGCCTTACTCAAGGGCACACTAGTAGTGGTGTGGCTTCAGGCGGGATTCGAACTCACAACCTTCCGATCACAAGTCCAACTCACTATCCACTAGACCACCACTACCCCCTCAGACTTAACAACCGAGATGTGAAAGGAGGAAACATGGTGTAAAAGGGAAAAACTAAAGCCTTTGGAACAACGTGCTTTGTCTGGACAGATGAATCCAAAGTTGATTTATTTGGGCACAGTAACAGAAGACATGTTTGCCGCAAACCAAAGACAGCATTTGAGCACAAGAACCTCATCCCAACTGTGAAGCATGGGGGTGGAAATGTCCTGGTTTGGTGCTGCTTTGCTGCAGCAGGGCCTGGCCAGCTCACCATCATAGAGTCCACTATGAAGTCTTTGTATCAGAGGGTGCTTGATACATTAATGTGAGACCATCTGTTCAAAAATGTAAGCTGAAGCGGAAGTGGACCATGCAACTTGACAATGACCCAAAACATTCCAGTAAATTCACCTAGGAATGGCTCAAAAGAAAGAAACTGTTCCAGAGTTCTGGAATGGCCAAATCAAAGCCCGGATCTTAATCCTATTGAGTTGTTAAGTCGTGACGTGTTTCCGGGTCCAAAGGTGGCTGAGGCGCTGTCTTCGAATATAATAATTCATTATATTTATATAGCGCTTTTCTGAGGCTCAAAGACGCTGACAAATATGGGAAAAAACGGGAAAGTGCTGCGTCCCTTGTTGTATGAATAGATCCGAGTCTAAAAAACGATTGAACTGTCATTCTACCGCTGCAGTACACTGGTACTCTGGTGCAGGGGATTTCTGGTTTGGACCCGGAAATTGCTAAACGTCACGTTTGACGTCAGACTTAACAACCGAATTGAGTTGCTGTGGGGTAATTTCAAACAGGCTGTGGCTGCAAGACACCCCTCAGACACCACACAGCTGAAAGAAGTCTGCATGGAGGAGGAGTGGGGAAAACGTTCTCCCAATTGATGTCAGAGACTGGTAGACAATTATAGGAATTGTCTAATTTAGGTTATTTCAGCCAAAGGCATAGGGTGTCATCCTCAGTAGCAATTGGCATCTTTGTTCATTTTAAAAATAAATCATAACAAAGTTAAAGTGTCATTGCTTTTGGTTCAATTACATCACCTTTATCTATAGATATTGTTTGAATATTGATATGTGCATATTTCTTAACAACAACAAAAAACTATTTCTTAAGAACTAAATATTTCATGGGGTGTCCTAGCTAGTTTTTTCACATGACTGACTACATGAACTCTGAACTCTGACTGACCTTTGACTTCTGGACCTCCAGCACTGCTTCCAGGAGGTCGATCTCATCAAACATCCTCAGCATAGGCTCCAGCTCTATCAGACAGTCTGCAGGGACAGGGACGGGGACAGGGACAGGGACAGGGACAGGGACAGGACCATGGTTAGCATTGACCCCACAGCTTTCAAGGAAGAAACCCCTGCTGAACATGTGGGCCTATTGGAACACCTGTTCTAACAGTATCGGGTCCATAGAGGTAAACAGGTGTCATGTCTGTAGGAATGGGGGGGTTGTTCGATGAATTGGATTATGGTTAAGGAGAGATTTTGTCACAGAGGTACCCCCTTTTTTTACCCCCCCCCTTACAAATAAATGAACAGTCTATCATTTTAATGGTAGGTTCATTTTAACAGTGAGAGACAGAATATCCCCCAAAAAATGCCATTATATGAATAAAAAATTTAAAAAGTGTGTGTTATTGAGTAAAATAAGTATTTCACCCCCTACCAACCTGGCTCCCACAGACCGGGAATGTGACCATGAGGCACACAGATTAGTCCTCTCACTTTAAGAAAGTACTCCTAATCTCAACTCGTTACCTGTATAAGTGACACCTGTCCACAGAATCATCAATCAATCAATCAATCAATCAGATTCCAACCTCTCCACTATGGGCAAGACCAAAGAGTTGTCTGAGGACATCAGGGACAAGATTGTAGACTGGAATGGGCTACAAGACCATTGGCGCAAGCATCGTTTGGTGAGAAGGAGAATACTGTTAGTGCAATTACGAAACCACGAATTGACCATCAATCTCCCTCGGTCTGGGGCTCCACGCAAGATCTCACGTTGGTGACGTTGATCATGAGAAAGGTGAGGGATCAACCCAGAACTACACGGGAGGAGCTTGTATACTGATCTCAAGGGCAGCTGGGACTACAGTCACCAAGATGACCGTTGGTAACCATGGTAACACACTCACACTGTTCAAATCGACCATTAAACCTAGCGTTAAAATGATAGACTGTTCATTTCTTTGTAAGGGGGTAAACTCACAAAATATAAAATACGAAATACTTCTTTTCCCCACTGTAGCAGTCTATTGAGGTGAAGAGAGGGGGGTGTGAGGTGAAAGGTCAGGGCCCAGGGGGGGGTCAGGGGGTCTCTTACTGAGGAAGGAAGGGCGCTCGTCTGGATTGGTGGTCCAGCCGCAGGTCATGAGGGTGATGAGGGTCTCCCTCCGGGGGATGTCTCCTGGCAGACTGTCCAGCCCCGTGTCCGGACGCGTACCCCGCAGCACGCTGAACATGATCTGCATGGGGTTGGTCGCCTCTGCTCCCAGAGACACAACATCAACACACACACACACACACACACACACACACACACGCACACGCACACAGACACAGACACACACACAGACACACACACACACACACACACACACACACACACACACACACACACACACAGACACACAGACAGACGCACAGACAGACGCACAGACAGACACACACACAGACACAGACACAGACACACACGTTTGAATGAATATTTCAGATGATTTGGACTCAGGTAGATATTTGCCTTTCTTAAGTATGAGTCTATTTACCTTCAAATGGTATCCTCCTGGACAGCACCTCCCACATAATGATAGCATAGCTACAATGGAAACATCAAGAAAAAGCTGTGGGTTGGGGAACAGGCATATATTATATGAGCTCAGCTGGTATCTAAAACAATATTCCAATGTAATATGTAATCATCTCGTCTTACGTGATGGTGAACACACTTCCCATAGGCAGCATGACTCATTATTACAGCTGTCCAAGCCTATTGCCCAGACGCATCAGTGAAAGGTTAGGGGGAACTTTAGAGTGCTCCACGTTTCCTTTAAACATCTTTGGTGAAAACACAAAGCTCCTTTGGAAGGTAGAGTTATCGTGAGCTTAGAATTCTAAGGTTCTATCTCCGTTTAGGGTCGTTCAGAGATATTGAGCGTCAAAGTTTTTACATTCCATTATGTTGTGTGAGATGGAACCTTTGTATTTTATTAATTACTAACTCAGAAATGTCAACATTTAAAAAATAACACCACACAGACATTAATAAACACCTAATGGATCAGATTATGTAAAAAACTCACTTTTGACAAATGTAGATAGAACCTTATAATTCTAATGTCACGTTATATCTAGGCAGGGTTAGCTCACTACACAAAAGAGCCTTTCATACACTCTCCATCTCTGAAATGAATGACATCAGAGCTTACACAACGTATCTCTCTGCCTGTTCCTGGATATACCGTAGGCCAAATACCGGTACACATGCCTTTAATGAGTCAGTACTGTCTTCTCTTAAGGCATTGCTAATCCCTCCCTGGACAACACAGTCAGTCAGTCAGTCAGTCGCTTTCCTTTCAGCCATCAGGGAAATGTGAGGAAATAGAAGGTTCTAGAACAGTGGTAGAAGGTTCTAGAACAGTGGTAGAAGGTTCTAGAACAGTGGTAGACAAGCTCCAGTACTCAGGAACCACTGTCCTAGCTAGTGTTGAGTTATTCTCTTCAAAGAAGTGATGAATGTAGACCTGAGAAACCAGGTGTTTACTCTATGGGTAATTAATTACTTACCAGGGCTGGTAATGTATTCCTCAAAGGAAGAAACAGATGTTATATCACTAAACTCTTGGGGGGGGGGTAGCCTAAAAATAGACATGTTTACCAGGAAAAACTATAGATTAAGCACCTGGGGGCCATTCCACTAAAGGTGGATCAGTATAGCGGCGCTATAAATAAATGCGGCGCTCAGGCAACTCGAGATTGGAATTCAAGCCTCAGGTGATTCCTCGAACGAGGATCAGCCTTGTGTCATCAGTGTTCACAGAAGACAGGCTTACAAATCTTCGATATGGGCGCGTGCACGCAGACATACGCAGCCCCGAAGAGTCGATCTGTCGAAATGAAGATACTCCACTCTGCAGGGGTTCTACATTTGCGCAGCATTCCGAATTATTGATTTTTATGAAGACGGAAAAATAAGATGTAAAATAGTGCAATACTGCCGCAATTAACAAGGCGAGGGAAATGGTTTGGCAAGAAATTGCTGACCGATTAAATGCGTAGGTCATACTAGCCCCAGTTATTGTTATATGTTCATATTTTAATAAATGAATATTTACTACTGTGGTGATATACGCAGCAGGCTACCAGCCGTCATATCGCCACAATGGCCTAGTGGTATCGACCGCTGCCATAGGATGTATTCATCATTTTATATCGGTGGTTCAAATCCCTCTTCGGACACACTTTTTACTGCATTTCGTTGTCTGAATCTTATCTAAAATCTCATCTAAAAAAGTATGTAGGCTATAAAATTATGGTGCAGGCTAATTTACAAGAACTGACACGATTACAATGGTGTTTGAAACCTTTGCATGAAATCTTCGGTTAAATGTAAAAAAAAAAGAAAAGAATGACTTAGTCAAGTCTCGAACACACAACCTTTGGAACTCCAGTCGGCTGCCTTAACCACTACGCCAGCCAGACCGCTGTGATGACAGCAATGCAAGTTGACACAAGAACTTTTTTTTTTTACACTCTTTTCTTTATTGATCTATCGATCTATCTGTCACACTTATATCAAGTTATCTATCACACAATCAAACTATCTATCGATCGATCACACTTTCAAAATATCAAATTATCTATCTATCACACAGTCAAACTATCTAATCTATCTATCTCGTGTGAAGTGGGAACTAATATTTCCTAAAAGACACATGAGGAACTGTCGTTCGGGGTTTAGTTTCCGCCTGTGAGCCTTTTTTGACGCGCGTCTCACTATAGCCTGTGTTTTAGCCTGGTCGCGAGCAGGCTAATTATATCTGACTCAGAAGGAGCTCAACCAAGCAGCGAATTATTTGAGCCACATTGATGGCACCGAACGCAAGCTAACATTTTCGAGGCTTAAAACTTTATCGAGGCTTAGAACTTTATCGAGCTTCGTGGAATACCCCCCTGGATGAGTTGAAGGCGTGTTTGTGGGGCTTTTACCTGTACATGTCATGTTTGACGTCGGCCCTGCGACTCTTCTGGGGCTCGTACTCCTCGGGGGGCATGTAGATGACGGTGCCTCCCATCTCGTGGGGTTTGGACCCTGAACAGTTACTGATGGACAGCTGGCGCCACTTAGACAGGCCGAAATCTGCAATCTGGACAGAATAGCAAAAAACTTGTTGAAGTGTGTGTGTGTGTGTGTGTGTAGAAGAGACAGTAGTAGCGTAGAGTGTGTGTGTGTGTGTGTGTGTGTGTGTGTGTGTGTGTGTGCATGCGTGCCTAGTGTGTGTGTGTGTGTGTGTGTGTGTGTGTGTGTGAGTGTGTGTGTGAGTGTGTACCTATGACAGTGAGTGTGTAGTATCCAAAGGGGCAATGATCATCAGAGAGGGAGCACATCTTTCAGCTTAAATATGTTCTACTTTTTTTTCAAGGATATGGACATTTTGTATATATAAAATTCTATGAAATCTTTCATTGCACCGTAACACTTTCAACAGTTACTACTTTTGATACTTGCTTAACACTAGAACAGCCGTGGGTGGAGTCATTTGACCCTGTGAGTAAAAAAACATGTTATATCTTTGCACTCCATCAAATTTCAGGACCCTCCTTTCATGACTTTTCCTAGATGAATGTGTGTTCTACCACCCAGTATCGTTACATTTTCAAAATCACACCAGGATAAGCTAGTATAAAGCTAGTTTGCAGTGTTTCTGTGTAGGAGGCAGGCTAATTTACAAGGCGGCCAACTAGTGGTCGTTGTGTGTAAGTAGCAGCTTTCCATTGTAAAGACTATGGTCATTTAGAACAGCTGTTCTAGTGTTAACGGAGCCAGATTTAGATCAGGTTGGTTCTTGCAGGAGGATTGTTTTGGATGAAGTTTCTCATTGACATGCTAATCCCCCTCTGCCCTCTTTTCAGTGGAACAAAACACTTTAGTTTGACACATGATTAACTAAGCGTCACATACATTAGAACAGTCATTAGAACTGTCTCGGCACAAAATTAGGGATCCCCGATAACTTGACGATGACAATGCTTGGTATTGACACAAAAAAACACACACAAAAAACACATGTGTAAACAGACACACATACCGTACATACACACACACACACACACACACACACACACACACACACACACACACACACACACCTTTTGGGAAGGGGCATTATCGAAGTTGCCCAAATAAAATCAAAATAGCAAAGTTACCAAAAAAAGACATGACGTAACCTGGTTACCCTGGTTACAGCCCTGCTCAGACACACTTCGTGAGCTTAGAATGATAAGGTTCTATCTCCGTTTAGAATGATAAGGTTCTATCTCTGTTTAGAATGATAAGGTTCTATCTCCGTTTAGAATGATAAGGTTCTATCTCCGTTTAGAATGATAAGGTTCTATCTCCGTTTAGAATGATAAGGTTCTATCTCCGTTTAGAATGATAAGGTTCTATCTCCGTTTAGAATGATAAGGTTCTATCTCCGTTTAGAATGATAAGGTTCTATCTCCGTTTAGGGTAGTTCAGAGATATTGAGCGTCAAAGTTTTTACATTCCATTATGTTTTGTGAGATGGAACCTTTGTATTTTATGAATTACTAACTCAAAAATGTCAACATTTTAAAAATAACACCACACAGGCATTAATAAACACCTAATGGATCAGATTATGTAAAAAAACTCAATGGAGATAGAACCTTAATATAATTCTAACGTCACGACTTGTCACACACACCTTCACATGAAACTCTCCATCCAGCAGAATGTTCTGTGTCTTCAGGTCGTGGTGCAGGAGGGGTGGGGTCATGTTGTGGAGGAAGTTGACTCCCAGCGCTATCTCATACAGCACACGCAGCCTCAGAGGCCAGGCGAGCAGCGGGTACAGGGTTTTCTACATAGGGTGGGAGAAGAGAAGGGAAACACCATGTCAATGAAATACAAATATTGCAAAAAGTAAATGTCAAACATCCTTCTTCTGCCAAATGTTATTTCAACAACTCTGAGGAGGTAAGTACGGAGCCCCCCTGGGGTCACATGGTAGAAAAAAAATATTTGATGTGTGAATCCGTTCCCTCGGTTTAGTAATTCGTTCCCTCGGTTTAGTAATTTGTTAGGGGTTAGGGTTAGGGTTAGGGTTAGGCCCTACGAGCCAGAACGATCGCAAGGATTAGGGTTAGGGTTAGGGTTAGGCCCTACAAGCCAGAACGATCGCAAGGATTAGGGTTAGGGTTAGAATCCTTGCGATCGTTCTGGCTTGTAGGGCCTAACCCTAACAAATTACTAAACCGAGGGAACAGATTTACTAAATCGAGGGAACGGATTCACATATCAAATATTTTTTTTCTACCATGTGACCCCAGGGGGGCTCCGTAGGTAAGAGCAACCAGTGCTGAATTGATCAGCTAAAACTGATACTGCAGTGTACCCACAATGCATCACTTGCACTTAGTCATACTAGGAGTAGGCAGGCTGCGTCGGAAATGTAAACCCTGGACCACAATCTAAACGGACAGTGACAGCCAGGTTATGTATTAAACACACCACACAGCATGAAACTAATCTGACTAGACCACACTGCTTCCACTCGGTAAACAAGAGATGACATGAACATCCCTGGCACGGTCCAGCTACAGTCATGTGCCTCTCAGTCTATTTCTGTGGATCGATTGGTTTGTTGATTCGTGTGTCTTGACTCTTGCATCCTCAGGGGGACCTAGCCCATATAGGCTTACAACAAGGCTCTACTTAGGCCTAGGTGAGGACATAAACAATGCTTTGACTCAACTCCCACTCCCAGAGGTACAGGGCCACCAGGACAAAAACATCACGCCACTTGAACAGTTTCTTCCCCAAAGCCACAGCCCTTCTCAATAACTGCTGATCATTGCAACTTGCACCTGACATGTTCTTGCACTTAGTTGTACAGTATTTATTCATAATATCCACTCATATTGGTACTGTATATTTTGTCTTGAGTATTGTTGTGTTGTCGTGTTGTTGTTGTATGTACTGCAGCTTGTTTAGCATGGTAGAATACCAAATCATGTTCCTAGTGCACTGCACATGGCGAATAAAGTTGAATTGAATTGAATTCTGTACCTCGTGAATCAGCTGGTCCAGGGAGCCGTTGCTCATGTACTCTGTCACGATGCAGAAGAACTCGGGCTCGTTGCAAACGCCGAAAATCTGGATGATGTAGTTGAACCTGGCCTTGTGGAGGACCTCCGCCTCCTTCAGCAGACAGTTCCTCTCCCTGGAAACACATTTAGTATCGGTGTTACGGTACATGTGGGAAAACTAGGGTTAGGTGCTAGGGTGCTAGTGTTAAGGTTAGGGTTAGGGTAGGGGTAGGGTTAAGGATGCCAACATGTACCAAGTCGACGTAGCACCAAACCCTAACCCTAGTTTTCCCACATGTACCGTATTCCCACATGTACCGTAACATAGGCCTAATCTTTAGACATTAAATGACCATTAGGCTATTGACAAGAGAATCCTCATATGATGTATCTATCCTCATGTGTATTATTGATGTGGAGTATGAGGTTAAAAGGGCTGTAGTGACAATATGAAAAGTCAAAGTGGGAAGGTTGTGTGATCAAAATGACTTCCATAACTTTTACTGCCCCTCCCCATTCGTAGCCCACAACAGCATGCTTTCCAACACCCACTTTCTTTTTAAATTCACCATCATTGCTGCCCTGACCCAAATGTATAACAGCTTCACATCGCATCGGTATGTACTCTGTAATGTTAGATTCTACTCATACATACAAAATAAATAATAATGTCACACACACACTCTCTCTCTCTCTCTCTCTCACACACACACACACACACACACACACACACACACACACACACACACACACACACACACACCGTGTAAATAAATAATTGATCTGATCATACTATAGCCTACCTTTCACCCACCGGAGAGTCCAGCTTCAGGCACTTGATGGCCACTGTGGTGCGCCAGTCGGAGTGCTGCGCCCTGAACACGGTGCCGAAGCCCCCCTTGCTGAGGTAGTGGAGGTCCGTCAGCTTCTGGTAGGGGATGACCGGCAGGGTGCTGGTGAGAGTACACATGTTCACACAGCCTGGGTGCGGATCCATAGTGGTAGTGTGTGTTTAGAGAGAGAAAGGGAGGGCTGGGACTCTTCCTTCACCTCTAACTAAAACAGAAAGCGGAATTGAGAGTTGCAGAGAGTTGCTGAAAGGAAAAGCCCCTTAGTTTAGTCTTAATACCTCCCCCTGAGCTGAACACATTCATACATTCTCCACTGGAGTGTGACGTCGGTGGGCATCGCTTATAGACATGATGATCAAATTAGTAATAGTAATAATAATATAAATTATTAAATTAATTAGACATGATGATGATCAAATTAGCTGCCAGAAGAAGGTTCATGATGACATGCATATCATCTAATGTTACCAAGCGAATAAAATAAAACACTTGGGCTTTGCAGTGGATCAACATAGAAATAATAAACCAATATTGACTCTGTCTGTCTTCTATCTATCTGTAACAATCACTGTTCATTTAGTAACAATCATTGTTCATGTGTCACTCGAACATCACTCGATCACCGGTTGAAAATCAAAACAAACGCGCATACCACACACACACACACGCTTCTTCGAGTTGCGTCCTTGCTGAGTGATGCTGTACGAGTGTGCAACCTATTAAGATCCCTTAATTACAGTAGTAGCTTGCTACGTAACGTAGCTGTTAATCAAACATAATAACTGACACCAGACATGTGAATTCTAACGTTTTTAGTGAAGGCGGACCGTTGTGATTGTATCCCAGGGGGGTATTCCATCAACGTCGCTAAAGGAAAATCCTGGCTTATTTTTATAAATCTCGCGAGATTTACAAAAACATCCAGCCTTATTTTGATAACTCTCGCGAGATTTATCAAAATAAGCCTGGATTTTCCTTTAGTGACTTTAATGGAACACCTCCCAGGTGTGGAGGTGTGGGTTTCTGCTGGTGGTCTTGGTGGATGACGCTACGGTGGCCTTCCGGGTTCATACAGGCGTACATTCAAGATCCGCACGTTTTCATGGTGTTTGTGAATGTGATGGATTTCCTCAAAGCGAATGAATGCTTTGTTGTTGTCCTCCAGCATTCTGCAGGGCTGACGTCGCTTGTTCAAGTTTCATTGTCAAACCAGTTTAGGCAGCAACGATATCCCACAAGTATGTCCTGAAAGTGATAGTGTGAGAAATGTGCAGATTAATACCATTAATATGTTGTGTTGTACAGTGCATTTACATGTGTTTACTTTCCTCAGATCCTTATATATGCGACACAGCCACATTATCAATGGACACAGCATACGTTTCACTTTAGATTTATAAACGTATAGATAAGTAACAAATATAAACTATAAAAATATCAAGTAATAGTAATATTACTATAAAAATATAAAAATATAATAATAAAATATAAAAAATATAAAATATAAAAATATCACATTTTAACTGGTCAAACAGCTGACCTGTAGTAAAAAAAAAGAAGAAAGGAGAACAGAGCACAATAATAGGAGTAGTGTAAGTGTGTAAGTGTGTAAGTGTGTAAGTTTGTAGTTTCCAAGATATCTGGGGATTTCCGAGATATTTGGGGTATGATGTAATGGGACACTTTTGTTGTGTTAATGAACAACTTTCGTTAACGTGTAAAATGGGAAAACACCCCCAAATAAACATGACGTCATCAGCTGATGCGACACTGCATGTGTTTATGTGATGACGTGAAATAAAAAGCATCAACACTGTCTCCAAGTTGGAGTAGAGGAACACTTCGTGACGTTAGAATTATAATAATAATGTAACATAGCTACTGTCCTTTCCAATGTATCATAAAGTCATGACAGCCATCATTTGAAAAAGTTTTGCAACAAAACGTGACGTTAGAATTATAAGGTTCTATCTCCATTTTTGTCAACATTTAGTTGTGTACATAATCTGATCCATTAGGTGTTTATTAATGCCTGTGTGGTGTTATTTTTAAAATGTTGACATTTTTGAGTTAGTAATTAATAAAATACAAAGGTTCCATCTCACAAAACATAATGGAATGTCAAAACTTTGACGCTCAATATCTCTGAACTGTTTCTATCTGCGGAGTTGACTTAAAAAAGCAGCACATGATCATGATCACGTTTTCTGTGTGTGTCCGCCTGGGGAAAGAGGAAAAGAGGGATCAGCGATCTGTCAGCTGATCCTCCAGACCTGCTGAAGCGATTGACGAAAGAGCTCCCTTCACAGACCTCTCTGGTCTCTCTGGTGGAGGCTTGGCTACGTGGATTTCAAGATATCGAATATATATTTTTTGTGGTCCGTGAAGGCGCAGCTTCTTCCCCAAATCAAGCTTCTATTGATTTATTTTCGTTGTCATTAAAGGAGATTGCAATGCAATGCATTTAGACAAATGTTGACTGTGAGTTGTAGGCTACTTTAAACAGGTGAGTATCCAACTTTATAATTTTGTTGTCATGTCAATATTGTGTGCTGTGCTAAATATGTTTTTTTTCTTTCTTTTTTTTACATTTCATTCAGCAAGTACAGGAGAGAAACAAATTTGATG
The DNA here is from genome assembly GCF_963989245.1 of Nansenia antarctica. Classification (NCBI taxonomy): domain Eukaryota; kingdom Metazoa; phylum Chordata; class Actinopteri; order Argentiniformes; family Microstomatidae; genus Nansenia; species Nansenia antarctica. Next base: position 2,966,790 of record NC_137682.1, on the reverse strand, counting down.
ATGGCCACCCCCTTTGTCCCAGTACCTGTCCCCATGGAGCAGACCCAGTCAGAGAGATGCAGCAGCAGGTCCTGGCCCAAGAGGACCTCCCCCCTGGGTAGTCTCTCCAGCAGCACGGCGTCTTTCCCCACAGACACAAAGTCTCCCTGGGTCAGAGTGACCCCCGGGTCGTTGGGGGCCACAGTGGCTTGTCCGTGCCTGCCTCAGCCATGCTCCAGCCCAGAGGGGTGTAGTAGGAGACCCGGGGGAGCTGAGGAGAGTTCAGTCCCGGAGGCGGAGGATTGGACCCCCAGGGACAGTTTGGAAGAGAGACCCCTCACTCCCATCCTGCTGGGCTATGAGGTCATGGAGGAGAGGGCAAAGTTCACGGTAAGGAAGTATCATACACCTTTCATGCATGAGCACTGAGCAGAGCCCCCCCCCCCCCCCCCCCATCCTACACTGGTTATCATCAGTGCATATAGGGGCAACAACTCAATACCCTAGGCACATTTATGCAGTAGTGAGTTGCGTTCTTTTAGAAAAAAAAGTGGAAAGCGTTTGATAATAATAATAATAATAACTTGGTTTTATATAGCGCCTTTCACAAACCCAAGGACGTTTTTAAAGATGTTACAGAAAGAAGGTCAGACAGACAAAACAGAAAACACAGAGACAGTGACAAAACTAAACTAGGGGACACAGGCCTTGGTGAACAGGTGGGTTTTGAGGGCTGATTTGAAGGTGTCCAGGGTAGGGGGGGGGGGGGGCGTTGTGGATCACTGTGGGGAGAGAGTTCCAAAGGGTGGGTGCTGCTGCCACACTGGGGGGGGGGGAAAGCAGACCCATGTCTGAAGGAGGCCACAGGTTCTGGGATGGGTATGTTGACAGAGAAGATCAGTTAGGTATTGGGCATGGAGGGATTTGTAGGTGAGAAGGAGGATTTTGTACGTGATGATGCGGGACTTGACCGGAAGCCAGTGGAGGTGAATGAGGGTGGGGGTGATGTGCTGCCAGGGCTTGGTGTGTGTGTGTGAGAACCCTGGCAGCTGAGTTCTGCACACACACACTGGAGCCTGTCATGGGGTCATGTGTGTTCTGGCATGAAGTTGCTCTAGGAAAAACGTTGTGTGTGTGTGACCTACTGTCACAAGGACGTGAGTCTGCAGGCTGATGATGGGTGTGATTCAATTAGCTACGGTAGCTGTCCTTCAATGCCTGTGTGTGTGTGTGTGTGTCTTCTCAGCCAGGTCACGAGCCACAATGCATATGTTACGGTACATGTGGGAATACGGTACATGTGGGAAAACTAGGGTTAGGGTTAGGTGCTAGGGTTAAGGTTAGGGTTAAGGTTAGGGTTAGGGTTAGACATGCCAGCATGTACCAAGTCACCCTAGCACCTAACCCTAACCCTAGTTTTCCCACGTGTGCTCTCATGAATAGTAATGCTGTGCTGTTTTTTGTTTTGTTTTTAAATAGATTTTGTGTGTGTGGTTTTATTAGAACAAAACACAATCATAGAACTGCTTTGAAGAGGATTTTTAATTATTTAACCGCCAAGATTATTGCTATTATAGCGGTCGCACGCATGGCTCAATTGTATGGAGATCGATTAGGAATAGTCAATATTATTGTAAATAGTAACTAATTAATCTATCTCCATACAATTGCAACCACCGCCCTGAACATTTTAAAATAGAAAGCGCATAGTTTTTCCTTTTTAAACCATAACACTATTTTTTACTATTATTTTTAAATGACTGGACTTTTTAAATAGGCACTACATTTTTATAAACACTGCTATGTCTGTCTTTATTTTATGTCTGTGACCTATGTGTGTTTTTAATGTGGAAACTGTATTCATGAGCTGCACTTCTGCCTGTCAAAGGAGAATTTATGTCACTGTGTGACAGACAATAAAGCAATCTTGAATCTTGATCTTGAATCTTGATCTTGAATCTTGATCTTGAATCTTGATCTTGAATCTACGAGCTAAAAGGAATAAGTCAAGTAAGCACATCATCATACATTGTGGTGTCATGACAATAAGAGTGTGGCCTATATACCATGGGGTTGCAGGTCTATAAGGTCCTGGTGAGCAGGAGTCAGGACCAGGAAGACAGTTGGGTGATCTTCAGAAGGTACCAAGACTTCTCCAGGCTCAACGACAAGGTGAGTTACTGCAGCACAATACACATGAACTGTTGTGAGAAAGTAGAAAACCATTGTACTTTTCAGTTGGGGGAATTGTCTTGTGTTCCTTGATATTTCTGTGTGTGTGTGTGTGTGTGTGTGTGTGTGTGTGTGTGTGTGTGTGTGTGTGCGCGTGTGTGTGTGTGTGTGTGCGTGCGCCTACTCTCAGCTAAAAGAGATATTTCCAAGGTTCAGACTTGCCCTGCCCCCCAAGCGCTGGTTCAAGGATAACTACGACATGGAGTTTCTGGAAGAGAGACAGCTAGGCCTCCAGGCCTTCCTGCAGAACCTAATAGCGCACAAAGACATTACCAACAGGTATCTGTGTGTGTGTGTGTATGTTGTACAGAAAGTAGCACGTCGCCTCTGCTCCATATTTGAGTGTATTTTAGAGGGTGTCCATGCCATCTCGTGAGCTTAGAATGATAAGGTTAGAACTATCTCCGTTTCGGGTGGTTCAGAGATATTGAGCGTCAAAGTTTTTACATTCCATTATGTTTTGTGAGATGGAACCTTTGTATTTTACTGAATTACTAGCTAAAAAATGTCAACATTTTAAAAAGAACATCACACAGGCATTAATAAATACCTAATGGATCAGATTATGTAAAAAACTCAATTTTGACAAAAATGGAGATAGACCCTTATAATTCTAACGTCACGATCTGTCTTACCTAAACTCCTCCTCTACCTTCACAGTGCCGCGGTCAGACAGTTCCTCTGTCTGGACGACCCGCCAGGACCCTTCGACAGTCTGGAGGAGAGTCGGGTAAGCCCCTTCTTCTTCTTCACAGAGACTGAGAACGTACACAGAGACTGAGAACTTATACAGAGACTGAGAACGTACACAGAGAGTGAGAACGTACACAGAGACTGAGAACTTATACAGAGACTGAGAACGTACACAGAGAGTGAGAACGTACACAGAGACTGAGAACTTATACAGAGACTGAGAACGTACACAGAGAGTGAGAACGTACACAGAGACTGAAAACGTACACAGAGACTGAGAACGTCCACAGAGACTGAGAACGTATACAGAGACTGAGAACGTACACAGAGACTGAGAGAACATATACAGAGACTGAGAACGTACACAGAGACTGAGAGAACATATACAGAGACTGAGAACGTATACAGAGACTGAGAACGTACACAGAGACTGAGAACGTACACAGAGACTGAGAACGTACACAGAGACCGAGAACGTACACAGAGACTGAGAACGTACACAGAGACTGAGAACGTACACAGAGACCGAGAACGTACACAGAGACTGAGAACCTACACAGAGACTGAGAACGTCCACAGAGACTGAGAACGTCCACAGAGACTGAGAACGTACACGGAGACTGAGAACGTATACAGAGACTGAGAACGTCCACAGAGACTGAGAATGTATACAGAGACTGAGAACGTACACAGAGACTGAGAACGTACACAGAGACTGAGAACGTACACAGAGACTGAGAACGTCCACAGAGACTGAGAACGTCCACAGAGACTGAGGACGTACACAGAGACTGAGGACGTACACAGTGAGAACGTACACAGAGACTGAGAACGTACACAGAGACTGGGAACGTACACAGAGACTGAGAACGTACACAGAGACTGAGAACGTACACAGAGACTGAGAACGTATACAGAGACTGAGAACGTACACAGAGACTGAGAACGTACACAGAGACTGAGAACGTACACAGAGACTGAGAACGTATACAGAGACTGAGAACGTACACAGAGACTGAGACAGACCTTTTCCAAAAACGGATGTTTGTGGTGCTGGTGGAAAGCCAGTGGGAAGTACAGAAAGACTGTGTAAGGTAGGGAGATGAAAGGGATATGGAAAGTTAGATCTTTACCTTTTTCTTTTTACTGTTTTCCCCTGCTTTTATATTCATTCTATGTATCTCATGTATATGTTTTTATATATGTTTTTTATTCACTTTATGTTCTTATTCCTGTTGTAAAGCACTTTGAGCTGCATTTCTTGTATGAAAGGTGCTATGTAAATAAAGCTTTACTTACCTTCTACCCCGGAGTGTCTTCAGCTGTGTGTTATGATCTCTCTATGATCCAGAAAGCCTCAGCGGTGGTGAGGCTATGCAAGCTCTGTAGATTTTGACGTTTTGTTGCTAATGTTGTGGGTCTTGTGTCCCAAGGCTTTTTGTGAGACTCTGGAGGAGACCAATCACCGTCTTCAGAGAGAGCTGAACGAGAAGCAGAGAGAGATGGAGTCTCTGAAGAGAGTCCTGGAGGAGAGGAACGTCCACGTGGGACTCCTGGAGGAGAGAGTCAAGAGGTAAAGATCTCTTCCTTCTTAGTGTTCTTAGTGTGTGTGTGTGTGTGCGTGTGCGCGTGCGCGTGCGCGTGAGTGTGCGTGTGCGTGTGTGTGTCTTAGCATTATCTTCATCTGTCTCAGTGGTGAACACCTCAGCCCAGAGAGCTTTGAGAGCATTTGCAGAATATCGGCTGTGGGCAGTGAGAGCGCTGACACACAATCTACTACAGAAGGACACAGAGACACGGACAGAGAGGCAGACGTCGACACAGACCAAGAGACCAGTCCTGAGAGGAGGTGATTTAAGCCTCCTGTTTCATAATCCATTTCTGGTACCTCATTGGTCTTCCAACTGAATTTCGATTGTGCTAGCCACAATTCGGTTGTTAAGTCGTGACGTGTTTCCGGGTCCAAAGTTGGCTGAGGCGATGTCTTCGAAATGCCTCAGTAATAATAATAATTCATTATATTTATATAGCGCTTTTCCGAGGCTCAAAAACGCTGACAAATATGGGAAAAACGGGAAAGTGCTGCTGTGTCCCTTGTTGTATGAATAGATCCCAGTCTAAAAAACGATTGTACTGTCATTCTACCGCTGTAGTACACTGGTACTCTGGTGCGGGGAATTTCTGGTTTGGACCCCGGAAATTGCTAAACGTCACGTTTGACGTCAGACTTAACAACCGAATTGAACATTGAACATTTGATTGGGCCAGCCAATTGCAATGAGGCAATCTTTGTGTTCTATAAGTGTAATACGTTGATGCTCATCACTGTGTCTTTGCCTCTCCAGCTGTGACGTCCAGCCGCTACTCCAGGGTCACGGGGCATACTGGTGTACTCCACCTGTCCATGGTTCACCAGACCCATCCTGATTTACACTCCAAATAATGCATTGTCCTACCTTCAGAATGTTCAGAATGTTGTAGAATCCTCCTCACCTGTGACCTGTACAGAAATACACTATGATTCCTACAGAGGACAACCAAGGACAATCTGAATTGGACTGAATTAGATATAAGAGCATGTCGACTGACTCTGCATCTGCAAAAGTAAGCCCCTCCTGTTCCTACTGTCATTGGGAGTAATGGAAGTATTCTACACTGATGACGAGCCAAAACATTATGACTACCTGCCTAAAATGCTAATATGCTGTTGGTCCTCCGTGTTGCCGCCAACCCCGCCTAGGCCCCTGAAGGTGTCCTGTGGTCCATCTGACCCCAAAACATCAGCAGCAGATTCTTCCAAGTCCTGTAAAGTTGCGAGGTGGAGCCGCCGTGGATCGGACTTGGTCGGGGCCAGCACATCTCACTTGAGATGCTCAATTGAATTGGTTTGTTGTCCCTCCTCGGAATACTGTCGGGAGGTACCGGTACTCACCACTGCTGACCGGGAGCACCCCCCGCAAGCCTTGCAGTTTCAGAGATGCTCTGACCCAGTCATCTGGCCATAACATACATAATTTGGCCCTTGTCAAAGTCCTGCTCAGGTGTTTCCTCCTCCTGCCCGTTGCTCCTCCATCCAACACATCAACTTCAAGAACGGACTGTCTCACTGCCTAATATATCCCACCAACAGGTGCCATTGTAACGAGATAATCAATATTAATTGATTAACCTCGCCTGTCAGTGGTCATGTTTCGACTCATCGGTGTGTAATACATATCCCCGTCTACTGGATGTATGTCTGCCTGTCTGTCGTCTCTGTCTTTCTAAATGCCTTTAGATTTCATAAGCCTGATATTACTAGTCTTTTTTAAGCTTTGTACTGTATTCTCGTTCTCACCTCCTTCTAGCAAAAATACCAAAATGAATAAACTCGGTTGGTCATTAAAGCAAAGCCTGTCTGATTACATTATAATGTATTTTTTTGTTTGTTTATCAGTCACTTGCACAACAACTCAGGAGTCGATGGCTGTTATCATGTTAAATGACCTTGAATGTGCAAGGCAAGCATGATGACTGGAGAGAATTTCCACCATACATTATACTTATTCCTACATCAGTCCATTCATTTTAAATCCATGAGGGGAAGTGTACAAGTACACACTTGTGAAGGGTAGAGAGTTGGAACACACCCTGGTTTAACAGGTAATCGTGCCACAATCATCCCCAGTCAAAGTTGGCAGCAATTGGCCCATGGGATGATGTACTTGTAAATATATAACCTGAAGCATATTTATCATTAAACACAACATCAGTTTGAAACATATTCCTTCAGAATTATGATGTCGCCCCGCGGTGGTGTAGCGGTCTACGCACTGGCCGCTAGTGCATGCTGCCCACCGGGGCCGGGGTTCGTATCCCGGCTCGCCAGATCCAGATAATGGCCGAGGCACACGGGAAGCGGCATATTGGCCGGCCGCTTCCGAGGGGGGGTATAGGAGTATTTCTGGACTAGGATCCGTCGCGCAACACCGCCCCCTGGGGTGCCGGAATAACGGTACTGGGCTCGAGGAGCCAGTCAGCCTAGTCTGCCTGGCGCCCTCCTCTGGGACTGCCGGCCACGGGGTCGGGCGGCGGATCCAATGCAATAGGCAGGGGATAATTGGATGCTAAGTTGGGTTAAATTGGCTACCAAATTGGGTGAAAAAGGGATAAAAATCTGAAAAAACAAATAAAATTAAAAAAAAAGAATTATGATGTCATAATTCAGGTTATGATGTCAGCACGACGTGACCTTAGAATGATAAGGTTCTATCTCCGTTTAGAATGATAAGGTTCTATCTCCGTTTAGAATGATAAGGTTCTATCTCCGTTTAGGGTAGTTCAGAGATATTGAGCGTTAAAGTTTTTACATTCCATTATGTTTTGTGAGATGGAACCGTTGTATTTTATGAATTACTAACTCAAAAATGTCAACATTTTAAAAATAACACCACACAGGCATTAATAAACACCTAATGGATCAGATTATGTAAAAAACTAAATTTTGACAAAAATTGAGATAGAGCCTTATAATTCAAACGTCACGACTAGCTGAAAAGCTGATATGAGGCTATGCAGTTATGACTTCAGAATCAGAACAAAAGGCTCCACCCAGTCACATGTTATAATAACTGAAAGCCACAAGAAGTTTATTTCACAATAATACATAAGTGCAGAAACCCTGCCATCCTGGTTGGAGATCAGGATCATGCGGTTTCCACAATACCTCACTAATGGCGCTTTTCCACTACCGGGCTGACCCGACCCGACCCGGGCCGCATTTGTATCCTACCCGTGCCGTACTTTCAGAAAGTACACACTTGTGAAGGGTAGAGAGTTGGAACACACCCTGGTTTAACAGGTAATCGTGCCACAATCATCCCCAGTCAAAGTTGGCAGCAATTGGCCCATGGGATGATGTACTTGTAAATATATAACCTGAAGCATATTTATCATTAAACACAACATCAGTTTGAAACATATTCCTTCAGAATTATGATGTCGCCCCGCGGTGGTGTAGCGGTCTACGCACTGGCCGCTAGTGCATGCTGCCCACCGGGGCCGGGGTTCGTATCCCGGCTCGCCAGATCCAGATAATGGCCGAGGCACACGGGAAGCGGCATATTGGCCGGCCGCTTCCGAGGGGGGGTATAGGAGTATTTCTGGACTAGGATCCGTCGCGCAACACCGCCCCCTGGGGTGCCGGAATAACGGTACTGGGCTCGAGGAGCCAGTCAGCCTAGTCTGCCTGGCGCCCTCCTCTGGGACTGCCGGCCACGGGGTCGGGCGGCGGATCCAATGCAATAGGCAGGGGATAATTGGATGCTAAGTTGGGTTAAATTGGCTACCAAATTGGGTGAAAAAGGGATACAAATCTGAAAAAACAAATAAAATAAAATAAAAAGAATTATGATGTCATAATTCAGGTTATGATGTCAGCACGACGTGACCTTAGAATGATAAGGTTCTATCTCCGTTTAGAATGATAAGGTTCTATCTCCGTTTAGAATGATAAGGTTCTATCTCCGTTTAGGGTAGTTCAGAGATATTGAGCGTTAAAGTTTTTACATTCCATTATGTTTTGTGAGATGGAACCGTTGTATTTTATGAATTACTAACTCAAAAATGTCAACATTTTAAAAATAACACCACACAGGCATTAATAAACACCTAATGGATCAGATTATGTAAAAAACTAAATTTTGACAAAAATTGAGATAGAGCCTTATAATTCAAACGTCACGACTAGCTGAAAAGCTGATATGAGGCTATGCAGTTATGACTTCAGAATCAGAACAAAAGGCTCCACCCAGTCACATGTTATAATAACTGAAAGCCACAAGAAGTTTATTTCACAATAATACATAAGTGCAGAAACCCTGCCATCCTGGTTGGAGATCAGGATCATGCGGTTTCCACAATACCTCACTAATGGCGCTTTTCCACTACCGGGCTGACCCGACCCGAACCGGGCCGCATTTGTATCCTACCCGTGCCGTACTTTCAGAAACGCTTCTCCATGTTATACACAACGGACCCGGAGCGACCCGGAACTGTAGGAGGAGTTACGTGTCATAAGAGCACTTCACTGTAATAAGTGACGCTATACAGCTCAACGGGGGGGAAATGCGATAAGATTTATAAGAATTATGTCAAAATGCAGCACTATCCATGCACAGATCAGCCTTAAAACATGTAACGTTAAGTGCCTGTTACTTGCCGCTTTCAGTTCGTCACATCAACGGGGTAAATGCGAGATGAACTCTGCGCGAGTTCCATAAATTCCTCCGTTGAACGGAAAGTCCTAAAGTGTTTTAGCCTTCCCCCTTTCCACTGGTAATAAGGAATTGGCCAGAATAGATCGATATAAATAGATCAACATTTAAAAACAGATGAAGAGAATGATTACAATATAATTAAAAGTTGAAAGTACCCCTCTCGAACTGGAACTAAAAACGGCATGGGTACTATGGCCTAGTACGGCTCGGTTGGCAGTGGAGAATGGAAAAAGAACCGGGTCGGCCCTGTAGTGGAAAAGCGCCATATGAATACTATGGACAGTGCTATTGTAAGGACCATGCACTATCCAGCAGCACACACCAGGGGGCGATATATACATACAAGTTCCGACTACTTACATTCTATATAGGTTAATACATTCATTCATATGGCGATATGCTTAGAGTAGCTACTATACTAAGGTAAAAAAAAGAAGCAATTTGACATACAATCCCATGCAAAACCGAGTTAAGCTTTTCACATTCACTGAAACAAGAGAGAAACCCATTCACATAAACATGCATAGCAAGGCATTACAGATACAATATAATACTTCATAATGGCTTAGAAAGGGAAAAGGCACTTTCTGCACATAAACTGTGTTTTAAGCATATTGCAGTTGTCAGGTTTAAAATGCCAGTAATGTAAGAACGTAAAACAATACTTTTACACGTTTTTTGAGTTTCGGCAGATTTTTACATACATACATATTTATAGAACGTGTCAAACCAACAGACACCCTGTTCTGTTTTCAATGCAGTCTCTTTGGCTTCAGTTGATTATCTCAGAATATAGAGTTGTGTACGTTAAGTTTCATTCGAGAGAGAGAGAGAGAGAGAGAGAGAGAGAGAGAGAGAGAGAGATAGAGAGAGATAGAGAAAGATAGAGAGAGAGACAGACAGACAGAGAGAGAGAGAGAGAGACAGATAGAGAGAGACAGATAGAGAGAGAGAGACAGATATATATAGAGAGACAGAGAGAGAGACAGATAGAGAGAGAGAGAGAGAGACAGATATATAGAGAGAGACAGATAGAGAGAGACAGAGAGAGAGAGAGAGAGAGACAGATAGAGAGAGAGAGACAGATAGAGAGAGAGAGAGAGAGAGAGAGACAGAGAGAGAGAGACAGATAGAGAGAGAGAGAGAGAGAGAGAGAGAGACAGAGAGAGAGAGAGAGAGAGAGAGAGAGAGAGAGATTGATTACATTAACAGCCTCAACTAGAGTGAAACGAGTGAATCCTACTACAATCCTACTTCCAGTTCCACATATGAACCTCTATGGGTTCCTGCATCCTGGTCCTGGTATCCATTCCTGTATCTGGCCTTCAGTGTCCATTCACCAAATCAATAGTCAAATATAATACAATGTGGCATGACAGTCTTAGGAGAAAAAGGAATATCAACATCCTCAGTTTGGTGAAGGAGTGAAACTGTTTGTGCTGCTGCAATATTTACAATGTTTCTTATGACAATATTAGTCTTTGGACCTGGCATGACGTCCTCTTTGCAATTTGATTCAAAGTCACCACATGCTGCCCAGCTCCTGTGATACAGTAGCATGATTGACGAGTGTTATTCGTGTCTACTGAGCAGTCTTTCGTCTTTCAGAGCTGTAAAACTCGGTCTCAGTGCTTGAGGCAGAGGAGGAGGAGGTATGTTTCAGAGCTGGAGGGGGAAGTGAAGGAGGAGGAGGAACAGTAAACTGGCTGTGTCGGGCCTTGTCACCACCAAGCACAGATCCCACAACATGTTGGAGAAGGAACCGAACTCAGCCGTAACTCATTACACGTATAGAACACTGCAACGGTGTCGTTCGGCAAAGTGTGTGTCGTCGTCAACGGGGGTCGGCCAGACCGTGTGTGTGTGTGCGCGTGTGAGCAGGCTTTTAATTCCAGCCCAGCTTTAACGAACCCGATCCAACCAACCGATCGATCATGGTCATTCGTTAAGATCACTACTATTAGTCCAATCAGGTGTGTTAGTGCTGGGCTGTGACAGTGTGACACTCTGAGGGCCCTTTCAAGACCTTTCAAGAGTTTGGCTCTCTCCTGTCGTACAAAAGTCCTCTGCCCAGTCCTCCTCTCTACACGATCTGGGCCTTATGTATGAGGGAGGTGTGAGGGGTGTGGAGAATGGCGTTGGAGCGCGGAGCGCGTCCCAGAGTTCCGTTGTTCTGGTGGTAGTGGTTGTTGAGCGCGTCTGAGATCTGGGAGCTGTTGGTCTCGCTGTCCCGGTCATCCTCCTGACCCGGATCTACGGGACTCCGCATGCCCCCTCGGTCTCCCACCACACCTTCATCCTCCTCGTCATCGTCTGTGACCGGAGGATAGCTGCAGCTCAACGGGGAGTGTTGTTGGTTTCTGTTTATAGTTCCCTGCCGGAAACCTCCTCCTCCCTCTGTCGGGATGATAGCGCTGCCGTTCAGGATCCTCACGTGCTCTGAGGACTGTTCCATCGGGTAGGGAGAGGGTTGGAGGGGCGGGTGGAGACGAGTTTCCTGCTGACAGACAAATGGTAAAATGGTAAATGGACTGCACTTATATAGCGCCTTTTTTGCTGCTCCAAAGCTGCTCCGAAGCGCTTGACGACGGCCTCTCATTCACCCATTCACACACACATTCACACACCAATGGCGGCCAAGCTGCCATGCAAGGCGCCGGCCGGCCCGCTCACTGGGAGCAATTTTGGGGTTCAGTGTCTTGCCCAAGGACACTTCGACATGTGGCCAGCCGGGGCTCGAACCGCTGATCTGCCAACCATGATCATTAGACGGCGACTCCTCTACTTCCTGCGCCACAGCCGGCCCAGCCTGTTTCACTGTGTTTATACAGTGGAAACAGGCTACCGATCAACAACAACTGGTTCATGGCTTAAATAGGTTATTCAGGCGAGGGTAAAACACATACCAGAGACATTGTGCTGTTCCGCACGTATGACTCCACTCTTAGTCTGTTCTCCTCGTCTCTCTCCAGAGCTCTCCCCCTCCGCGAGTTGTTGTACAGAACAGGTCTACCCAGGTAGTCAAGCCCCCCCCCTCCTCCTCCGCCCCTCCCACCCGAAAGAGTGGAGCGACTGTCTCTACAGCGAGCTTGTTCCTGTTTGGTGGTGGGGGAGAGAGAGAGATAGAGAGAAAGAGAGTTAGATCGACCTTAAGGCCAATGCACACGGCGTGCGATTTTGTCGCACGACAACATTCGATTCTCAATTCACACCAATGAATGAGTGAACGTGAATGGAGAATCGAATGTTGTCGTGTGACAATATCGCATCGCACGCCGTGTGCATTGTCTCATTGGGTCTCATTCAAAACAATGGAATCGAATTCGGCGGTGCGACAAAATCGCACGCCGTGTGCATTGGCCTTTAGATAAAGCATTAGAGAGAGAGAGAGAGAATATTCACCCCCCTTTTGCTTTTACAGTTTTACATTACATAAAATGGTAAAATGGTAGTAAGTAAGTATGTATATGTGAGATGCATGCACTACTTTTAGAATATAAATGTCGAGATGTTGCCTGCATGCGGAGGTCAGAACTTTGCGGCCAGGCATCTGGAGGCTAAGCGGGAAGTCCCCCCATGCAGAGAAAGAGAGAAATGTAGACTGACCCCCAGGGAGGACAGACTGGTCCGCAAGGTGCCCTCTACTCTCAGAGGGATACTCTCCTCCGTCTGAAAGAAGAGAGGGATGAGATACGTTAGCTCTGTGGGCTAATACACATCGTGACGTCAGAATTCTAAGGTTCTATCTCCATTTTTGGTCGAAATTTAGCTTTTTTTACATAATCTGATCCATTAGGTGTTTATTAATGCCTGTGTGGTGTTATTTTTAAAATGTTGACATTTTTGAGTTAGTAATTCATAAAATACAAAGGTTCCATCTCACAGAACATAATGGAATGTAAAAACTTTGACGCTCAATATCTCTGAACTTGCCCTAAACGGAGATAGAACCTTATCATTCTAAGCTCACGACATGTCAATAAACACGCCAGCAAGCACACAAACCATCTCCACAGAGTGATAGGTAAGTCTATGCTGTTATGTACTGACAGCAGACAGGCAGATAGGCCAGGAGTGGACAAATGTTTGATTTCACTCCATGCATCATAAGGAGCTTTCGTCCTCTTTCTACCTCCACACTAGCCTCCCATGCAGTACGCCTAGTGCACTGTTAATGAGATATGGCTACTGGTTACTGTACCTGTAATCTGGCGTCTGTACAACTACTGACAGAGTTGATTATTCTGAAGGAGGCTTGTCTGGAGAGTGTTGTAATCTCCTCCCTGAGTGTAAAAGAGGGGGGGAGAGAGATGTTGTTTGAATGTTCCATGTACATGAGTTTTTGTAAAAGTTATGTTTACAGTATAGAAATTGAAGATTTTTGAAGAACATAGGCCTACTTCTTGACAGTCAGCTCCCTCTTGAGTTTCTTGTTCTTGTGTTTTTGGTGTCGGGTCACGGTCAGGACGATGATCAGCATCAGGATCAGTAGCCCCCCAGCCACCGCTCCCACGATGATCAACAACAGACTGTCAAACGTTGGCTCTTTCTGAGGAGACTCTGTGTGAGAGAGAGAGAGAACCGCAAGTGAGATCACAAATACAGAACGTACAAGTAGGGCCGGTCCTAGGCATTTAGGTGCCCTAGGCGAGAGTATGATTTGATGCCCGCCCCCCCCCCCAAAAAAAAAATATATTTTAGGGGCGCCACCACCACCACCACATTAAGCCACCAGTACTGCTTCATCACCACCCACACATTCAACAGTAAAAATATGGACAACAATGGTTTCAAGACAAAAATAGACAGTAGGCTGAGACATATTTTCATAGAGAAATTCATAGAGACAAAAATGTAATTATGTAAATGAAAAAATAATAATAGGCGACCGCCTAGTTCGCCTATGCCTAGGACCGGCCCTGCGTACAAGTACTGTACACTCAAACACATCAACTAGGGCTTCATTGGATTATGAATTATATTAATAAACACTTTATACAGAGTAACAGAATGCAGGGTTCTTCTACGGGAGAGAAACAAGTGAGTTAAATAAGTATTCGACACATCAATGAATCTTTTCATCAACATATTTCCATTGCGTAGCTTATTCACATGAAATTTAGAACAGGCATTGGTATTATTAACTCAATAAAACTACACAGCTAAAGACATTTTTTAAACATTCCAATCCATAAAAAAGGTTATGTGCAATAAAAGGGAATTACACAGGAGAGAAGTATTGAACACTACGCTAACTGAACAGTATTTAATACTTGGTGGAGCAACCTTTGTTCCTGTATGAAAAAACTAATCTCTCCAGATTCCAATCTCTAATCTCTCCAGATTCCAATCTCTAATCTCTCCAGATTCCAATCTCTAATCTCTCCAGATTCCAATCTCTAATCTCTCCAGATTCCAATCTCTCCAGATTCCAATCTCTAATCTCTCCAGATTCCAATCTCTAATCTCTCCAGATTCCAGGGGGGCCCCTTGATTTTCGGTTCCTTCCACAAATGATCTATCGGATTTAAGTCTGGCAATTGACTAGGCCGATTGACCTTTATTTTCTTCATCTTGAAACAATTGAGAGTCTCTTTTGCAGTATGTTTTGGATCGTTTGGTCCTGCTGGAAGATCCACCCGCGTCTCATCCTCATCATCCTGGTGGATGGCAACAGTTTCTTCTCAAGAATTTCCCAGTACATGGCTCCATTCATCTTCCCTTCGATAATTTGGATTCCACCAGTACCATGTGAAGAGAAACAGCCCCATACCATGATGCTTCCAATGTTTTTTTATGGTCTGACCAGACGACATTCTCCCAGTAATCTACAGGCTTCTCCAAACGTTCTGTAACAAACTTCAAACGAGCTTCAACATGCCGTTTCTTCAGTGATCGCAGGGTGATCGCGAATAGAGACCGTGGCGGTGGAGGAGTGCATTGCCTATATTGTTTTCTTCGTGACTACTGTACCCACTGCTTCCTGGTCTTTCTGGAGCTCTGCTTCTGACTAACCTTCTGACTGCGTGGTCAGAAATCTTGCGAGGAGCTCCTGTGCGTGGCTGGTCGAGTGATGTTCCCACTCTTGCAGATAATGGCTCCAATGGTGTTAATAGGAACATTTAGGAGCTGAGAAATCTGTCAGTAACCAGTGACATCACAATACTGCTCAACAATCTTTTTGTGAAGGTCTTGGGACAGCTCTTTGCCTCTCTACCCATCATGAGATGTTTCTCGCAGGAAAGTTCGGTGACAATTTGTTTACTTGCATTCAGAGGTGGGAAACCCTTTTTTCAAACAGTGGAAGTACTTACCCGCCAACATGCACTAACCCAGCTGATTCTAATGAGCACAGATATAAGCTGGTTTAGTGTTTTTCCTTACTGTATTAAATGTCATTCATTTTCTTGTGTCATTCCACTTTATTGCACATCTGGGTTTTTTTCATGGATTTTCATGGAAAGTTACACCTTAGCTGTATAGTTTTATTAATTGTTAACACCAATGTGTGGTCTACATTTTATGTGAAAAGCTGCAATGGAAATATGTTGAATAATTTTTTGGGTTGAATACTTATTTACCCCACTGTATGTGAACATACATGTTCTGTGAACAGAAAACGAGACGTTGAATCCAAGACCACACTAAGATATTTCTCTCTTGTGGCCTGTGGTGGTCCAGTGGTCTAGCACCGCTGTCTACAGTGCACACATGTGCCCATGTTGGCATGGGTTCGAATCTGGCCGATGCCCTGCTGACATGTCCTCTCTCCTTACTTTCCTGTCTGTCTTCACTGTATCTGTCCAATAAAATGAAATGTGAGTGGGACAACCCCACTCAGAAAAAATTACTTAAAAAAAAAAAGAAGAAGATATTTCTCTACCTGTCACAGTGATCTCCACCTCGGCATCCCCCGCCCCCACATCGTTCTTGGCCACGCATTGGTAGATCCCTGCGTCTGTCAGGCTGAGGGGCCGGTCAAACAGCAGCGTTCCATTACCCTCGGTCACACCCTCGGGCAAGACTCCACCCTTTCTGTGGGAACAATAGACATTAATAACAGTGCTTAACCTAGTATTCAAGAGAGACAATGAAAGACATACCCCTACAACAATGGATTGAATGACCTACTCTCAAAACATCAAATAACATCTCTCTATGTCTCATTTAGAAACACCCTCAAATATGATATACTAAACACACCCAACAGTATCGTGTGTGCAACACAACACAACAACACCAATCTGAACATCATAACATTTTAAGTCAACTCGTGACGTTAGAATTATAAGGTTCTATCTCCATTTTTGGTCAAAATTGTTTTTTTTTACATAATCTGATCCATTAGGTGTTTATTAAAGCCTGTGTGGTGTTATTTTTTTTAAATGTTGACATTTTTGAGTTAGTAATTCATAAAATACAAAGGTTCCATCTCACAAAACATAATGGAATGTAAAAACTTTGACGCTCAATATCTCTGAACTGCCCTAAACGGAGATAGAACCTTATCATTCTAAACGGAGATAGAACCTTATCATTCTAAGCTCACGAAGGGCTCATTGTGATGCATGGAAGGGAATATGTAATGGTATTAT
>NC_137682.1:2930034-2940034 GCF_963989245.1 Nansenia antarctica | reverse complement strand
CTACGTGATACGCACGACTACGCCGTATACCCACTAGGAAAGGCCAAGGATTTCCATATACCCACTTAAAAATGTGTGAGGATACGTAACAGCGTTTTGTGACAGAACTTTCACACTTTCATTCATAAAATTCACCCCGTCTGTGTTACGAAGCACTTGAATTTTGGACCATTGCAACTGACTATAGCGTCATATAGGCCTACTATCAATGGGGGGAGATGCGCCATTAAATATGCCAAAATGCAGCACTATCATGCACAGATCAGCCTTATAACATATAATTTATATACAGTACAGGCCAAAAGTTTGGACACACCTTCTCATTCAATGTGTTTCCTTTATTTTCATGACTATTTACATTGTAGATTCTCACCGAAGGCATCAAAACTATGAATGAACACATGTGGAATGATGTACTTAACAAAAAAGTGTGAAATAACTCTAAATATGTCTTATATTTTAGATTCCTCAAAGTAGCCACCCTTTGCTTTTTTGTTGTTAATAAAATATATTTTTGTTGTTGTTAATAAAATATATAATAATAATATTAAATATATATATATAATAACATATTATTATTAACACATATTATATTAAATATTATTATTATATATTTTATTAACAACAAAAAAGCAAAGGGTGGCTACTTTGAGGAATCTAAATTATAAGACATATTTAGAGTTATTTCACACTTTATTGTTAAGTACATCATTCCTATGTGTTCATTCATAGTTTTGATGCCTTCGGTGAGAATCTACAATGTACCAAATAGTCATGAAAATAAAGGAAACGCATTGAATGAGAAGGTGTGTCCAAACTTTTGGCCTGTACTGTATATAACGTTAGACAGGCAGCGCAGATTTATTTTTATGGTGAAATTAATGATATGAGGCTGGGAGGGGAAAATCACAGTATACCCACTGGAAAAAACTAGACTACACCACCTGCTGAACCACAGGCCGTTGTTTAGCAGGTGGTGTGAAACACACAGAGGGGAAGTGTGCCTAATTGATACCTTGTTGTCTGGTGTCTGCTATGCTGACAGGTGACGTTTATGTGACCAGTTTGTGTCACACAGTGTATCAGTCTGTGTCATCACAGTAGTGAACATGGAGATAGCAGCACTAAAGTCTCCCCTGGAATCTGCCTTTGTGACATTACTGGAATAACACCACCTGCACTATGAGACTCCGAGCATCCGGCCTGTCAGACTGACTGTCTCTCATCGCCTCTGTAAATGAATACTCAGACTGTAGGACAGCACGCACATGCTCTCTTACACACACACACGCACACGCACACGCACACGCACACGCACACGCACACGCACACGCACACGCACACGCACACGCACACAGACACACACACACACACACACACACACACACACACACACACACACACACACACACACAGTCTTTCTCTCTCTCTCTCACACACAGTGTGAAAACACTCATTATACATCTACGTATACACATAAATATAGGAAAATGGGTGCCCACTGCGATAATTATCTGATTCACTTAAGAACTTAGGTGTGTGTGTGTGTGTGTGTGTGTGTGTGTGTGTGTGCATGCATGTGTGTGTGTGTGTGTGACAAAGAGAGAGAGAGAGAGAGAAATAGAAAGAAAGATCCACAGGGAGGGCACCCAGTCAGACTGAATCATAAGAGGGAGGCAGATTGATCAACAGGAACCCGTCTTTCCAGAAATATCAGACAGCTCCACAAGTGTTGTTCATCTCTGATCCAGCTAAGACTAACCCAAGGAGCTGGAACGTAGCCAAAGGTACACCAGTGCTTAAAATAGTATACAAATAAGTATAACAAAGCAACAACAACCAAAAAAATGCTGTTTGAGCTATTAAGCCCACTTATATTATTATTATTATTTCAAAAAGATCATTATGGTGTTACTCACTTAGGTTAAAACAGTCAATGCGTGTTTTTTTTCTCTCTTATTCACACAGAAACAGTCTTAACATGAAACAAATCATAAAATAAAATCACTTACTGAGGGTCCAGAGGGTCCACAGAAGTAGTGATAGTGCGTCCAGATTCGATGTCATGCTGCACCGTTCGATAGACGGCTGTGCCAGACAGCAAGGTGAGAGTAGCCTACTGTAGAGGATCAACAGGTGTACTCTACCAGCCTCGTTTTCCTCCCAGGAATTAGTCCAGACATTGGTCCAGGTCCAGCCGATACACTTTAGTTTATGATCTTATGAAATTAAATTTATCAAGTAATAAAATGAAAACATTCAAAAAGTTGTCAACTGAAGCAACCAAAAAGTAATTCTCTGTTTCAGTGATTGACGATTGTGTTTCGCATTGTTTCATTGGACCAATCCCTGAAGATGATTTGGGGAAAAAAACGCTCTCTTTGTGTGAAAAGTGTATCCTTTTAGCATGTACTCCTAGGCCAAAGTTGAAGAAAAGTAGGTCCTGTGTCACGACCACACCATATCTTTTTCCAGGTACAGGTAGGAGCGGTATACCTGTGTTTTAGGATTCACCTGTCTCAAGCGCGCCCTCTCTCTCTCTCTCTCTCTCTCACTCTCTCTCTGACACACACACATACACACACACACACACACGCACACACAAAGAGTCACCTTTCCAGTTTGGTTAAAGCAACACGACAGTTATTTTCTCGCCCTCACATGCACACAGGCTACCACAAGAGCTCTGAGGGGTGTGACATGGTACACAGTTCCTCCTCCCCAACGCTCAGTTTATATAGCCTTTGTACAGTAAACATGTCTCCAGTGCACTGGCGGACTCGGGGGGGGGGGGGGGGCAGGGGGGGCGACCACCCCTCCTGGTGCCCCCACGGTTGAAAAACGTCTCTCTTAAGTGCCCTTTTGAGTGGCAAAAATGCCCTTTTGAGTGGCGAAAATGAGAGGACGTGCCCTATTGGTGCCCTTCCAATGGTCTAAACCTGACCATGTGCCCCCACAGTTGAAAAACGTCCCACTAAAGTGCCCTTTTGAGTGGCAAAATTAGAGGATGTGCCCTATTGGCTGCCCTTCCAATGGTCTAAACTTTTTTCCTTTTCGCCCCTGCCCTTCAAACAGCCTGAGTCCGCCACTGCTCAAGTGTTTTTTTTATGAATGTATCATGTACAAGGCCATTTATCATGTAAAACATGTAATAATAATTACCTTCATATCTAACAATGCATAAAGAAAAGGTATGAGATGGTTAATCCAGCATTTTCTATCCATAGGTAAAGTCTTACCGGTATACAAAGTACAGAGGAGTCTATTCTTTTGAAGACCAAGTTACCACATCCACTAGGATACACATCTATAATTTTAGATACCACAAGATGAGCTCATGTTTCATTGGCTGACATCAAAATAGGCGTGGTGATGGCAGAAGTTGAATTAGTCATTACAAGCCGGCCTGGTGTCTTAAACATGCTAAACTATTGTGTTTTCCTCAGGCGTTTGGCAGTGACAGTTTTCCTAAAGAGGTTAAAGGTTAAACTGTACATACAGTGGGGGAAATAAATAAAAATAAGCACATCAGCAATGTTTTAATTCAACATATTTCCATTGCAACTATTCACATGAAATTTAGACCACACATTGGTATTATCTCAATAAAACTACACAGCTAAAGAAATGGTAACATTGTAACAATGTAATGCATAAAACAAGGTTATGTGCAATAAAATGGAATGACGCTGCACTGACCTGCCTACCTGGCCTATCTGCCCTATGTTCCCCTCCCTTGCCCTGTCCCCTGCTATTCCTCCCCCAGCATACCCCTTCCCGGAACCTGCGGTCCGCAGACATGGGCCTGCTATCCACCCCCCGCACCAACCTACGGACCTTTGGGGACAGAGCCTTCAGCGTGACCGCACCTACCCTCTGGAACTCCCTCCCCACAGTGATCCGCAACGCCCCCACCCTGGACTCCTTCAAACTAGCCCTCAAAACCCATCTGTTCTCCAAGGCATTTGGCCCCTAGTCATTGTTTTAGTTTTTGCTTTGTTTGTTTTCTGTTTTGTCTGTCCGTTTCATCCCCTTGTACAGCGTCCTTGGGTTTTTGAAAGGCGCTATATAAATTAAAGTTATTATTATTATTAAATACCCTTGCATTGATATTACGTGTTTGAGCCTGTGTTCTGCGCCTGGGTTCATTAGCAAATCCTTGGCTAACATAATAAATATATATTTTAAAAACATTACAAAAAAACAAACATATAACATATTATGTTGATTTGTTTGATTTTTTATGTGTTAAATACTTCCCCCCTCCCCCCCCCCCCCCCCCCACACTGCATATGGCCCCACGCGATTCTAGTCGGGACTGTCTCTCTCTCTCTCATAACAAATAAAAAAGTAGAAATTCACCATTTATATTGACCTGCTTGTCATTCTCCTGTTTGTCAGATAAGAGTGGTTTGTAAACACCATTGTCGCCATCCTGTGGCATGTACCAAGAATTGCAAGTGAACTCCATTATTGCTCTGTGTGCAGATAGACGTGCACACGCACACGCACACGCGCACACACCTATTGGGTGGCAACACACAGGAAGTAAGTTGGACAGTATATGTGGTCTGAGGCTAGGGGCCAGTTGCCATGGCTTCAGGGATCGGAAGTCAACCTCAAAAGTAGCAGCTACTCTTGACACAACTATAGTGAACAAAAACACGGTGTCGTACCACAGAGAACAGAACCATTCAGCCTTTTATTAGAACGTATACAAAAAAGTACATAAACACTTTAAAAAAGCTGTAGAAACAAAAAGATCTCAAGAGTGAAAAACTGTTCACTTTCAAATGTTTTGAGATATTTAAGTATCATGTACTCAGTTTTTTTTAAGCAATCTTCACCCTATTCAACTTCCCTTTTCCCTCTCACACTAACCCTTTCTCATAACTCAATAATAGTTATGACTATATACGACATAACTGAATTCTCTCTCAATAATAAGTCTCCAACATGAGACGCATGAGGGTTTTCACTTAAATTGCATACAAATAGTAAAAAAAAGACAAACAAACAACAACATTCATATTTTCTATCAAAGCCTACTATAGAAGAAGCCAGTGAAATGCTATGATAGACAAAGAACACACGTGTCTTTCCACTCAGGGATGCAAACTGGTGATGGCCCAAAAAGGTGACAACACATTTTTTTTGCCTGAAAACAAAGAACATTTATGAAAATTGTTGACCTATTTTGAGGTAAAAACGGCTAAAACGTGACAGGTTTGCACCCCTGCCACTACGACTCCTCCTCCTCCTCTACTATGGGTTATTTTTAGGGTTCTTCTGGCCGATGGTCTCATAAGTCTCGTGTCCATGAGGGGCCAAGTCCTGAGAGAGACAGAGAGAGAGAGAGAGAGAGACAGAGAGAGAGAGAGAAAGAGAGAGAGAGAGAGAGAGAGAGAGAGAGAGAGAGAGAGAGAGAGAGAAAGAGAGGAAGTTACAGCACTCTCAAGCATACACAAATGTGTTGTCATCATCATCATCATCATCATCCTCCTCATCAACTCACAGTATAGATGCTTTCCTCTCCCTTCTGTATCAGTGGAGAGAGAAAAAAAGACAATTAAATGACAAAAACAACAATTACACCCACAATTGCTATACATTTTTTTTCTGTGACTTAATTTCATCGACCAGGCTTGCAACACGTTTAAAACAAACAGGCAACAAGTTTAAAACATGCAAACAGGTGAGAATATTCGATGGTAACAGAACATAAACATCTTCAAAACAGGATGCACTTGTGCAGTTTGTGTGTTGTATGTGTTTTTTTTTTCATTATGAGGAAGATGGATAGACATTAGATATGGTTTAATGTTAACGGAAAACCCCCAACCCCCGAGACTACAACGCTTTCAGGTGTTTTCAGTCTGGGATTCATGGAAGTGTGGATCGTTTTTACATGATTTCTCACCGGCTGTTTTGTCTTGACTGCCCCCTTCACCGGAGGCATCTGTGGGGAACACTGTGAGGTGAGAAGATGTACGGATCAAGAACTTGGTCAAAAATTGAAAGAGAGAGAGAGAAACACAGATAGGTAGAGAAATAGAATCTAGAGAACTGTGTAAAAAATTTGATGGATGGATCAAGAACAGCTGGGGGGGGGGGAGGGGGGCTGGGATTGGAATTCAATATTCCAATTTAGAATATAGACTCAATTTAGAAGGAGAGGGGGGACGGGACATACCTTCAGTCTGCAGTAGAGGACAGTCAGGACGATGCCGTACAGAAACAGAATGCTGTCCAGGATGTAGCAGGTCTGTGGCTCAGAAAGGGCAGCTAGAGGGACCAGAGAACAACACAGACTTATTTAGAGAGACGCAGTATTTTGAGGAACCACAAAAAAACCTTAAGAGTAGCCTGAAGTGTCTCAGTCATTCCTCCACCTAATGATGTGTGGTTACGTTGTGCCAGACAGTGTACCTAAACAAAGTCTTTGTAGTCTTTGTTCATAATGTCATTATTATCCTTGAGAATCCATGCTGTCGAAGAAGAGGTGAGAGACTTTGAATGATCCTTTGAGTGACTGATGATGTCATTCTCATCTTTCGAGAGAGAAAGAGGAAGTGTACTTAGGCCTAAGCCTTGCCTAAATGGATGCTGCTTCCTCTTCCCCCACTTAGCCCTCTATGGGGGTTTGTGTGCAATGCAAAAAGTAAATCTAAGTAAGATTAAATATCTTAAATCAAGGCAATATAAGCTTGTTTTCTGTCTGACTGCACCAGTTTTAAGATATCTCTTACTTGTTTTAAGACAATCTTGGCAAGTGAAATTTTCCTGTTCTGTTGGCAGATAATTTTGCTTATTCTAAGTAATATTTCCCCTATTTTTATTGCTTTTTTTCTTGTTTTTGAGAGCTGACTTTTTGCAGTGCAAACGCAAATGGTCTCTGTATGTTTTTCTTTTTATAATTTATCACAACCTTTTTAATTTTTTATTTTATTTATTTTATTCAATTATTCCTTCTGTGACTGAGAGATTGGATAGGGGCACACAGAGTTCCTGTACGGACAACAACCTTATTGATTCCCTCTGAGGACAAGATGCACTGAGAGTGATACTGATATTCCCTGAATCTATTATGACTAATGGACAAAGTAACCTGTGACACAAAGCAAACTATTGAGGACGTATGTAAGAATGCGATACCCACAATGACCTGTCAGTTTTTTTGTTATTCATGTAAAAAAAAGAATGTTAAGCCTTGCCTAAAGGTGTCCTGGGGTGGTCCAGTGGTCTAGCACCATGGTCTACAATGCACACATATGCCCAAATCAGCACACAGGTTCGTATCCGGCCCATGCCCTGCTGCTGACATGCCCTCTCTCCCTTCTTCTCCGTACTTTCCTGTCTGTCTTCACTATATCTGTCTAATAAAATGAAAAATATGAGTCAGAAAAAAATTACAAAAAGAAAAAGAAAAAAAAAGCCTAGCCTTAAGTACTGAGTGTGTATCTTTTTTGTGTATATGGTCCTAGCTGGAATCGAACCGACAACCTTAGCCATGCTCTTACAACTGAGCCAAGCAGGAACCGACAGTTGAAGATAAGATAAGATAAGATAAACCAGAAGGTGTGTCGACAGTCAAAGCCTCCGCAGTTCTATCTTCTCCTTTTCGTGTCCACAAGAGAGTCAGTTACAAGGCTTGGCTAGATGTGGTCCAACCACAGCTGAACACATTGCTGTCCCTTCTGCAATTCTATCAACAACAACAACAAAAGCATACATGTTGTAAATTTATTTTATTAGGATAAAACCCCTTGAGATGTGCCATCTCGTTTTCGAGGGGGTCCTAACACATGTTGTGCCAGTATAACCATTGTCATGGTTTAAATGTGTCAACTGTGGACGCCAATAGGCCAAATTCCAAATGTTATATGAACTAGTTATATGTGTAACAGTTACAGCAAAGTTTTAAGCAGAATTAGAATGTACTGGGTGAAACTGTTATGACCTAATACAGTAATTGCAGATTAACAACATGTTACTTTTAGATTCACTGCCTAACGCACCACTACTATAGGCCATTTAGTGGCAAGTAGTTACCAATGAAGCTGAATTTGTTGAGATGAATATCAGAAAGTACCCCGTTAATACATTTCCTAGGAAATACTGGTAAACACTAATTGAAACGGGCATAAAATAAAGGGCTGCATATCATATGATGAATGTGACATGTAGTTCTCCTAGCTAGGGTAGACCGTAGCTCAAATTGGAAGATCACGCAAGAGCGGGGTCGCAACACATTGAGTCAGTTTTTGCTGCGACTGAGTTATATTCGACGATTTAGCGGGTTTTGGAGGCATTTTCGAGGTTTAAACAAAAACAACTTAGTTAACAGGTATGTTATATTCAATATAAACCAATAAATGATGTTTGAAAAGTGCCTTTATATATATATATAATTAGGCAATTCTGCTGGAGCTCTTAAATCTGCGTGCTACTCCATAGTTCGTTAAGCCGGAAGTGTGACATGTGGTTCTTAGCGGTGTAATCTGACAGTTTGGTGTTGTGAGTTTGTCGGTTGTCAGGGTGATAATGAGGTTGATTATCTATCATCTCCTTTGGTTTCCTCACTTGATATCTGGAATAGGTCCAACGGAAACAGCAAACTTTAAATAGAGAACATAGAACATGCAAAACAATGATATATACTGTATAGTAGATATATCATATGCATATTACACTTCCTTCAAAACTTGCGACACCTGTGCAGCATTATGCTCTGTGATAAAACTGCACATTTTAGAGTGGCCTTTTATTGTGACCAGCCTAAGGCACATCTGTGCAATAATCATGCTGTCTAATGAGCATCTGGATATGCCACACCTGTCAGGTGGATGGATTATCTCGGCAAAGGAGAAGTGCTCACTAACACAGATTTAAACACATTTTTTAGAGAAATAGGCCTTAAGATAAAATATAGAAACTAGGTCTTAGGTCTTTGACCTTTCAACTCATGAAAACTTTGAGCAAAAACAAAAGTGTTCTATTTGTGTTCAGTGTGTATGACAATTATTTGAAAGACAAACATGTCCCTTCACTTCCCTGAAGCATACACCCCATAGACCCTTACAGGGGCCTTACAAGACTTACCTAGTGATCATCTAGTCTCCGGTCATGACAAATATTGAACAGGTTAAATAATAAAAATGGATTTAGGCTAAAAATAGGCTTGAACTGATTTCTCTTTATGCTCAATGACATGAGAATGTAAAAATGAGCAACCATTTGAAATTATATTTTTTGTTATTTGGGTTTCATACACTGACAAGTCATTAATGTCCAACTACTCAAAACAAACTTTTCTCCACGCAACTCTTGATCACCATCACATCACCTTAATAAGATCAAGGCCACATACAGGACAACACATCGTGAGTTTAGAATGATAAGGTTCTATCTCCGTTTAGGGCAGATCAGAGATATTGAGCGTCAAAGTTTTTACATTCCATTATGTTTTGTGAGATGGAACCTTTGTATTTTATGAATTACTAACTAAAACATTTCAACATTTTAAAAAATAACCACACAGGCATTAATAAACACCTAATGCATCAGAAAAAAAACCGTAATTTTGTCAGAAATGGAGATAGAACCTTATAATTCTAACGTCACGACATCATCATTTTTATAGCTTAGGCGTAACAACGACACTTAAGAGATTATTTATCACTCTGACTGAGAACTCACCAGCACTGCCAAAGCTCATCCACAGAGGGAGAGCGGAGAGAAAGGCCTTCATCCTCATCATCATGACAGCCACAGGACAGGGACTCAGCAGACAGAGCAGTGACAGCAGTCAGCGGGCTTCTCTACTAGATGAAGAGAAGTGCTCTTCAGGGCGCAGTGTTGCACAGAGCCAGGGGGGAAGTTGTGGTCAACCTCAGTCCATTTTCTAAGAGTAAACCCCTCCCCTGACTGCAGAGGAATGGCTTCCAAGATGTGCATCTGCTGTTTGCATCATGCAACTTACACATTACAACATACAGGG
>NC_137682.1:2905034-2925034 GCF_963989245.1 Nansenia antarctica | reverse complement strand
GAGGGAATTATTTTCACCGGACATTTATGTCCGACGAGTTTTCAATTTG
Organism: Nansenia antarctica; assembly: GCF_963989245.1. Lineage (NCBI taxonomy): Eukaryota > Metazoa > Chordata > Actinopteri > Argentiniformes > Microstomatidae > Nansenia > Nansenia antarctica. The sequence continues at coordinate 2,924,985 of NC_137682.1, read as the reverse complement.
TCGGACTTCAAAAAAAAATACCGGACAAAGTCCGGGAATTACCGGTTAACGGAAACCCTGATTAGTACAGCACATTTCATACAGCAGGGGCAATTCAAAGTGCTTTATTTAAAATTACAAAGTTCAAAGTGCATTATTTGAAATTACAGCAAGAGGAGCATAAGAAAATAAAAATTACAATGAATAAAAGCAAATATAAGAAGTAAATAGATAAAACATTTAAAAAGACAATAGTTAATGGAAAAAAGACATTGATAGAAGTGTTTGTGGTGCAAAACATGAAGGCTTTTAGCTTAGATTTAAATATTTTAAGGGTTTGGGCCTGTTTGATTTCTTCAGGGAGTTTGTTCCAGGAGCATGCGGCAGCGTGACTGAAAGCTGCTGCACCGTGTTTTGTTTTTACTCTTGGAATGATTAGCTGATTAGTCTCAGCTGATCTTAGGGGCCTTGCGGGAATATAGGGTGGGAGGAGATCTGATGTGGAGAGAAACACCAGCTCACAACCTGACTCATATGATTGGACACCCTCAGTCACATGACACTTGTTTCAGTGTTTGTAAGTGAATAGTATTGCGGTCGTATTGCAGAACGTTTGACCACGCTACTGTAACTGTATGCTCCGGCCGTGTGGAGAGTGTGGAGAGTGTATCAGTGCCTCACCTGAAGCCCTGGTTGAGTGCATCCTCAGCGGTGACGATACCGATGTCCACAGTACGGTTCTTCCAGATACGGTTGTTGGTCAACATCTACACAAATAGAGCCAACAGATGATACAGTAAATGGACTGCACTTATATAGCAAAGCTATAGCTGCTCGAACGCTGCTCCAAAGCGCTTTACAACGGCCTCTCATTCACCCATTCACACACACATTCACACACCAATGCATGCAAGGCGCCGGCCCGCTCACTGGGAGCAATTTTGGGGTTCAGTGTCTTGCCCAAGGACACTTCGACAATGATACAGTAGTGGGCAGTGAGCCTATCAGTGTCTACATCCACCATAGAAACCTTGCCTAGCCATGTGGTCTTAGTGATAAGGAAACCTTGCCTAGTCATGTGATCTTAGTGATGAGGCAAACCCTCCAGTTGCACACACCTCACTTCTTGCAGGAAATCCCTGACGGAAATGACAAGTGTGCATCTCCAATGCAACTGATTGATTCAACGGTAATTACCTGCAACACTACACATGTGATCTACTTGATAAAGTGTCCCTGTGGCCTTGTGTTTGCATTGCATTTTAGCACAGTGCGCCGATTAGATAGAAGATGTTCTACAGAGGGTGATGTAACCCCTCCCTCCACTCCCTTCCCCCACCCCTCCCCTGCTGTTGTGTCTCGTTCCCCCCCCCCCCCTTTTCTTCGTTTTGTAATCTTTGGTTGTATATGTTCTATTGTAAAGCGCTTTGAGTTGCATTTCATGTACGAAAGGCGCTATATAAATAAAGCTTTACTTACTTACAAGAATAACAAAAAAAATAATAACCGAGTGGCACAGAAGTGGCATCTGTAATAATCACTAATTTAAGAATGCTTTAGTTGCGGCCCACTTTCTCCACGCCAAACCTTGAGACAATGCAAACACATGGACCTGGAGCATGTCAACATTCCATGGGGGTGGGGGGGGGTAACGACACTGACCAACTTCTATTCAATACTTGGTACCCTGACATCCAACGGTCTAAACCAGGGGAGGCTGGGGGAGGTAGAAATCAGAGGACAAGCTCATTCTAAACGCATGAAATGGAATGATGCCAAAAACACTCTTGATACCACTTCCTCATTCCATTCATTACAACTTGCCAGTCCTCCGATTTCTATAGCCTCATCAGACTCGCCTGGTCCGAATGAGGAACGGGGCTTCAACCTATTCCTTTGAGGGAATATGGACTTCAATGTATTGATCTATAACAGGGTATATACAGGAATCTTGAGGTTAATTTGAAAGTGACAGTTGGATCTAAGTGACAGTTGGATCTAAGTGACAGTTGGATCTAAGTGACAGTTGGATCTAAGTGACAGTTGGATCTAAGTGACAGTTGACACTAGAACAGCCGTGTCTATGTTACCTACAACCTACTGGCATTGTGTACCATTTTTAACATGTCACATTTTGTAAATATGTTCTGTAAGTTGTTGTTTGTATATCTGGATCCAAGTCTTTTGGGAGCACCAGCTGATGCGCGGATGATCTCTCACTTCTCAACTGGAAGTATTTTGGGATGTGCTCATACTCCAAACCATCTTTACCAAACAAATGTGGGATAAGGCAACCACAGACACGCATCTTGCACTCACCTCTTCCACCTCGTCGATTCGTATGGAGAAGTTCTTGCACCACTCGTAGATGTCATCCATAAGACCCAGTGGCATGTCCTAGAACACAAACATCAGCACTACCTTTATCATCATCATCCTCATCCTCATCAGCACCCTCATAGGGACCATAATGACAATGCAATCAAATACATACACAATTTAGTACACAGACATCATTCTCTTTTTTTTTTAACATAGTTATTTTTTCTGAGTGGGGTTAGGGGCAGTCCCACTCATATTTTTCATTTTATTGACAGATACAGTAGAGATTTTAGACAGGAAGGATGAGTGAGAGAGAGAGAAGGGATGACATGCAGGATATGTCCCCGGCCGGAATCGAACCGGGGACCCTGCGGTTACGTGGTCAACGCTTAACCCGCTACGCCACCTAAGCGCCCCCATCTCCCCATACCTGGTGTACTCCTCCGGGCCTCACGTAGGCAGCATGCATCCTGGCTCCAGAGACGCGCTCATAGAACTCAAACATCTATGGACAGGAGTACAAACAGACACACCGATTAGCAGAACATCTACGAAAGGAGATTTTTTTGAGATCTTAGACCATCTACAGAACAAAGGTCAAAGGTCACATAGACAGTGTGTCTTCTAACTGACCTTCTCTCTCTCCTCAAACATCCAGAAGAAGGGGGTCATGGCTCCGATGTCCAGTGCGTGAGTGGTGATGGCCATGATGTGGTTCAGGATGCGAGTCAGCTCTCCGAAAAGTACTGAAAACAACATGGAAGGAAAACACTGAGTATCCCCCACTGTCTGTTCAACATGAGGTGAACAACTACTGCCCTCTAGTGACAGTAAAATAAAAGGCAAAATGCGTCCAGAAAATATGAGCGAGTAACCTCTTTTTGTCTAGCTAAGATAACATGGCTGTAACAAGCGGGTTACACCTTAACTGCTCCTCCTGAGACATCTACTGCCCCCCAGCACTGCGTCTCCTGAAGACACCCGCTTTTCCCCTCTACTGTGTCCCCTAAAAACTTATATTGCCCCCCTTGTACTGTTTCTCTGTTTCTCCAGTGTCTATATATACAACAACAACAAAACTAGGTTTAGAAGAAGGTGATAGAAGAAGGTTTTTCCTTCTATCAATGGCCCCGGGTCTGAGCTGGATTACTCTTCCTGCTACGAATGGTGGATTGATGATTCGCTTGCTTAGTCAAATGTATCGATTGTAAAGTCGCTTTGGAATAAGGCGTCTGCTAAATGCCCAAAAATGTAATGTGAAACAAGCGACTTCTCTCACCTCTGATCCACTGTGCGCGAAGCGGAGCCTCGATGTTCAGCAGCTTCTCCACGGCCAGAGAGTAGGCCTGCTCGTTGCACATCATGGACACATAGTCCAGCCTGTCAAAGTAGGGCAGTGCCTACACCACAAACACAGGGGGGCAGAAGGGTCGACCCACGTCATCAAACCGTCTGTCTGTCAAGTATGGGCGGGGCTTAGTAGTAAGCGTCCTTGGGTCTGAGAAAGGCGCTATATAAATCTAAGATATTATTATTATTATTATTAGACTTCAACCAGTATGAATTGGGCATCATTCTGCTGGCCTAACGGGGCACGAGTAGCCTATGGTGTCAGTTTTTTATATTATACTTGTGTTTCTTATTCTTTTTCCAGTTTATGCCATGATGCCTTACTACAGGTGTGCTATAGTCAGGTTCCTACCTGCAGGTAGGTCTTGTACTCGATGAGTTTCTCTGTGCCGCGGTGCAGCAGGCCTACGTGCGGGTCACACTTCTTCACCGACTCCCCGCTGAGCTCCAGCACCAGACGCAGCACGCCGTGGGCGGCAGGGTGTTGGGGGCCGAAGTTGATGGTGAGGTTAGACACCTCCTTCTCCATGGGAGCATCCTTATCTACAGAGAGAGAAAGAAAGAAAGAAAGAAAGGACTTATTATGACCAAAATCCAAACAGTAACTTTGTTTCTTCTTCTGCGTATGGGTTGTTGTTTCCTCTCCACTCCACCAGGCTCGGGGCCGAGGGGCTACCCTTTTACCACCCCGAGGCCTGGTTGAGGGGCTACCCTTTTACCACCCCGAGACCTGGTTGAGGGGCTCACCCGGGCTATATTTCTGGACACCCCTCCAGAAGCCAGGTCATCGTCTCGTCATCTAATACCGACAGACCATGCATCCCGTTGGGTGGGTGGTACACCGGGCAATCCAGGATAACATGGTCTGCGGTTTGGTCCTCTGCGCCACACTCAGTAACAGATCATAACAGATGAAGACAAAAAGAAAAACAGTCGTCGTGGTCGCCTTACCGTTCCATGGTGGGGGGGACCATTTATCAGTAATGGCACTGGGGTACATCACCGCCCCGGCATACTGCTCCGTCCATTCTACATCTGGCTGCCACCGCTTCTGCCTGGAGGATAATTACAAAATGGTAAATGGTAAATGGACTGCACTTATATAGCGCCTTTTTTGCTGCTCCAAAGCACTTTACAACAGCCTCTCATTCAACCATTCATTCACACATTCACACACCAATGGCAGCAAGCTGCCATGCAAGGCGCCGGCCCGCTCACTGGGAGCAATTTTGGGGTTCAGTGTCTAGCCCAAGGACACTTCGACATGTGGCCAGCCGGGGCACGAACCGCTGATCTGCCAACCTTGTGATCATTAGACGGCGACTCTACCTCCTGCGCCACAGCCGCCCCACAAATCAATACGCAATCTGTGTCACTGGGTAATTATGAAATCCAGGCAGCATGCAAAGCTTAATCTACAAGGCTCTTTAAGTAGGCCAACTCTGAACTCTAACTCTGATAGGCTAACTCTGATCACATGTGCCAAGGAACCTCTTGGGGGCGACTGTGGCGCAGGAGGTAGAGCCGCCGCTTATGATCACAACAAGGTTGGCAGATCGGCGGTTCGAGCCCCGGGTGGCCACATGTCAAAGTGTCCTTGGGCAAGACACTGACTGAACCCCAAATTGCTCCCAATGAGCGAGCCGGCGCCTTGCATGGTAGCTTGTCGCCACTGGTGTGTGAATGGGTGAATGAGAGGCCACTGTAAAGAAGCGCTTTGGAATAAGGCATAGCTATATAAGTCAGTCCATTTAGCCTACCTCTTGATCACAACTCATATTGACCTGGCTTTTGTCAACTCTGAGCAAGCCAGGATTGTGTGACGTCAAAGTTAAAACAGCTTAGAACCAAGAGTGATACACCTACCTAGTTGTTGAGGTGCCTGAAAACCCAAAAGTGAACCAATTCCAATTGATATGACATTCAGGCTCAGTATTAATAAGCTGTCCTCCTAAAACTGAACAATTGACAATCAGATGACTAGCTACCCTAAATTGTTCCTCCTATAAGTGTGTGTGTGTGTGTGTGTGTGTGTGTGTGTGTGTGTGTGTGTGTGTGTGTGTGTGTGTGTGTGTGTGTGTGTGTGTGTGTGTGTGTGTGAGTGAGTGTGTGTGAGTGAGTGAGTGAGTGAGTGGAGAAAACAAGTCCATGTTGGTCTCTAATACTGTCAGGATATAAAGATGCTTTACTGGCATCACGTTGTGTAAAACACTGTCAGGTGTCACGTTGGTTGAGTTACAACAGCAAGGTGGTACCCACTGAGAATGTGAGAAACATACACAACATTACACAACATTACATTGCTAGCTAATGCTAGTAGGGTGTTGATTACAAACTCACTGACTTTCCAGCAATGTCAACATCCCCAAGTTAGCTTTAACACGTGTACTAGGCAACATTCAACTAAAATATGACACAATATCATGACACAGAAGCACAAGGTCGTGTCTGTCAGTCAACACAACAAGATCCTCTTGGCTTAGCATGCTAAAGGCTAGCTAGCAATGAGATGAGCTTTTAGATTACTAACTAGGCTACATAAAGGGCATATCAATGGACATTTTAAATGCAACTGCACGAATTCAACTGGAGCTCACCTGTTTTGCAGGACAGAGCAGCTGGGGCTGATTAAATGACTGTTTAGGAGAGATTTTGTTGAAGGACGTCCGAGTTTGCTAAGCGACCTCAACATTGTCGCCGCCATGTTGGTAAGGTCCCCTCTGACGTAGTGACGTAGGTGAATCTCTTCTTCGTTGGTGCAGTTGTGCAGTGGCGATGATTAGAACGCTGTTGCCACCTGCCGTATTGAAGTGGTATGACATGAACAACGTTTGAAGGGTGATGTTCTGCCTCTCTCTGCAGAGAGGCTGTGCTAATAAACTATGAAAATAGATTCATAATAAACAAACCATTTGGGTACACTGTGTGTGTGTGTGTGTGTGTGTGTGTGTGTGTGTGTATGTTAGCCTCTGTGAGACGATGATTATATTTATATTTACATTTGGATGTTGTGTACATTTTTTTTTACATTTTTGGCATTTAGCAGACGCCTTATTCCAAAGCGACTTACAATCAATACATTTGAATACTAAGCAAGTGAATCAGCAATCCACCAGTCGTGGCAGGAAGAGTTTTTTATTTTATTTTATTACACTGGAGAAACTGAGAAACAGTACAAGGGGGGCAATAGATGTTTTTAGGGACACAGTAGAGGGGAAAGCGGGTGTCTTTAGGAGACGCAGTGCTGAGGGGCAGAAGATAAGGATTAAGGAGCAGTTAAGTGTGTGTTTGTGTGTGTCTCTTAGTTTTTTATTCTCCCTATTTTTATCAATGGCGATAAAATACGAGTGGACCATATATGCAGAGATGGTACGGCTATCCCCCCCCCCCAGCAAAAATAAATTGCACAAACAACATAGTTTATTTTATAAAAAACAGTGCTTTTTATTTCTGTAATACTGTGGAAAAATAATGACATACCATTTTTAAAAAATATTGAGAGATAATGAAATTAAAAAATGAACATTTGATAACTTTTGTTGTACATTGTTTGAACAGTTTTCTCTGATACGAAGAACAGTAAGATACACAATAAGATAAACATTGGAATTTCCTAAATTCAAAGACACAATAATACAGGATACAGTCCTACCAGAGGTATAAAAGTATTGGAACAGGATTGTGAGAGAAATGATATGGACATATTACTGAAACACACTCGCACACATTGACACACACAGACATGCACACACACACATACTGTACACACTGACATGCATACAATATTCACTCACACACAGGAAGAGTACTGTATGTATATGCTTCACATACACACACACACACACACACACACACACACACACACACACACACTGTCGTTCACACATCTATACAAATACACTGTACACATAGATGCGAGCAAACACACACACATGCACGCACACAATCTCTCCAACTCTCTCTCTCTCACACACACACACACAGACACACAGACACACAATCTCTCCAACTCTCTCTCACACACACACACACACACACAGACACACAATCACACACACCACTACATCAATACTGTAGACAAACCTTCATTGAACCTCTCCATACACATTCTCCTCTGGCCCCGATGGCTGATTGAGTGTGAGGACTGAATGATGAAGCGTAACGACATGTTCCCCTAAGGCCGCTCTGTTCTGAAACCCCCCAATACGCCACCCTCCCTCTCTCTCTCCCTCTCTCTCTCTCCCCTGTATCTCTCTGCATCAGCAGGGGGCACTAGGCTTACTGTCGCTCTCCAGAAGAGATGCCTGCAATGCCTCTAGGCCCAACACCTGGTGAGTTTAGAATGATAAGGTTCTATCTCCGTTTAGGGCAGTTCAGAGATATTGAGCGTCAACGTTTTTACATTCCATTATGTTCTGTGAGATGGAACCTTTGTATTTTATGAATTACTAACTCAAAAATTTCAACATTTTAAAAATAACACCACACAGGCATTAATAAACACCTAATGGATCAGATTATGTAAAAAAAACTCAATTTTGACAAAAATGGAGATAGAACCTTATAATTCTAACGTCACAACCTGCCCTCCATGGTTTCTACTGCATATAAATGCTTGTGAACCTCAGGGTCGAAAATTAAAAGAGCAACATGAATGGACATTTTGCAGAAAGGTTTTTCCTTTATGACCCCCCCACCCCCCCCTCTCCTGAATTCTGCCTACCCTCATTGCCGGCAGAATCTCAGGTACCACAAACACTTCATGTTTTTTCAACTCTTCTTTGTTTGTATCAAGTGAATATCACCCCAACAAACAAAGGACTCAACAACACTTTACGTTCGAAACATTTGGTCCACACCTCCTTTTTTACAGAAAGATATGACAAAAATAATTCTGTAATGTTTAAAAAATAGAATACAAAGCTCTAGTTTGGTGTGCAAATAAAAGAGACATATACAGATATAAGATGAGGGGATTCTAAGCATGGATACTGTAATGCAGTGCAAAACGATGACCCCAACTAAAGCCAGCACCATGGTGCTGCACACTGTAGTAGTAGGGCATTCTGGGATATATATGTGCTCTAAAGATCACTGTATAAAATAACCAGCAAAAACAAAATGGCGGCCCCGTCCTGACCCCTCCACTGGTTGAGGTTCTGCCCCGACTAGTGTTTACTATATTTGTGACAGTCGATTTGTCCATATTGTCCGACATACATGCCTTTTATACTGGGCAATCGGATATGGAATGAAATTGCCTAAAAAACACTCCTCTCATGTGTCTCATTACAATCTAAATTCATAGCGTAATGCTACTATTTATTTCAATAATTAAGATCTAAGATCTCTTGTTCTCTCTAATCCCCTTGTTCTCTCTTCTAAATCTTGATTGTGACTTTCGCTGTCTGCTCTTTGAGAGCTCGGATAGAAACACGCCGGGAGCGAGCGAGGGAGGGAATTAAGGATTGGGAGGAATTCCCCTCCTTCTCCTCCGTCTCAGTCACTCTCTCCTTTCCATTGCTCCGGAATTCCATTTCTTTTTCTCATACCCTCCCTGTCTCATGGGCAAATTCTGATTCCTCCCCTGTGTGTGTGTGTGTGTGTGTGTGCATGTGTGCGTGTATGCGTGTATACGTATGTGTGTGTGCATGCATGCACGTGTGCGTGTGTGTGTGTGTATGTATACGTGCATAAGTGTGTGTGTGGCTTCCTCTGTGTTCGTATGAGTGACAGTGTGTATGAGATGCATCCTCCCCCCTCACCCCTCTGTACGAGTAACCTACTGTAACATGTGATGTGTGTCTATCTACCTCACACATGCGTCTGCATCCTCTGTGTGTGTCTGTGGGAGTAGTCGGAATGCTGTGAGGTGTAGGAGAAACGCGTGGAGCTGCCGTATTTCCCCAGTCCAGTCTCTGGCCCTGACGGCGGCCCCACCCCGGGCCCCACCCCCACCCCGGGCCCCACCCCCACCCCAGGTCCCCCCACCCCCACCCCGGGACCCACCCCGTACATCTCGTAGGACGGCCCGGCTTCCAAGGGAGCCAGGCTGGGCGGGGCGAAGCCCATGCGGTAGGGGGGGTAGGGGTGGGAGGGGTAGCCGTAGTTGTCGTAGGCCAGCTGCTGAGGGGCGGAGTCCAGCAGGCCGCCGCAGTCCCCGGGGAAGTCGCCGCCGGCCTGTTGCGGGGCGGACGGGAGGTTGGGAGGAGGGGGCTGCTGCTGGCTCTGCTGCCCGGCGCGGGTGAAGGTGTTGAACTGGGCGTAGCTGCTGTGGGACAGTCTGGAGGGCGGCCGCGGGTCGTAGCAACTGGGCAAGGTTTGTCTGGCGGTGGCGATGATGGCCCCCGGCGGGGCTCCTCCTCCGCTGGCCGTGGCGCCTCCTGACCCGCCCCCCGCGCTGCTGCTCACGGAGGCGGCGCCCCCCCCCGGCGCGTTGGAGGGACGGTAGTCCGAGTAGTGCATGGAGCGCGAGGCGGGGCGGCCCTCGTCGTGGGTGGAGGAGGCGCGCACGTTGTAGTAGCCGTTGGTGGGGTCCTGGAGGAGGAGAGAGAGGAGGAGGTGACGAAGGTTTAAAGGATCTTCGTGTGTGTGTGTGTGTGTGTGTGTGTGTGTGTGTGAGTGTGTGTGTGTGTGTGTGTGTGTGTGTGTGGGTGTGTGTGTGTGTGTGAGTGTGTGTGTGTGGGTGTGGGTGTGTGTGTGTGTGTGTGTGTGAGTGTGTGTGTGTGTGTGTGTGTGTGTGTGTGTGTGTGTGTGTGTGTGTGAGTGTGTGTGTGTGTGTGTGTGTCTGTGTGTGTGTGAGTGTGTGTGTGTGTGAGTGTGTGTGTGTGTGTGTGTGTGTGTTTCCGAGGCTTTTGTGTGTGTGTGAGTGTGTGTGAGTGTGTGTGTGTGTGTGTGTGTGTGTGAGTGTGTGTGTGTGTGTGTGTGTGTGTGTGTGTGTTTCCGAGGCTTTTGTGTGAGTGTGTGTGTGTCTGTGTGTGTGTGTGTGTGTGTGTGTGTGTGTGTGTGTGAGTGTGTGTGTGTGTGTGTGTGCGTGTGTGTGTGTTTCCGAGGCTTTTGTGTGAGTGTGTGTGTGTGTGTGTGTGTGTGTGTGTGTGTGAGTGTGTGTGTGTGTGTGTTTCCGAGGCTTTTGTGTGTGTGTGTGTGTGTGTGTTTCCGAGGCTTTTGTATGAGTGTGTGAGTGAGTGTGTGTGTGTGTGTGTGTGTGTGTGTGTGTGTGTGTGTGTGAGTGTGTGTGTGTGTGTGTGTGTGTGTGTGTGTGTGTGTGTGTGGCGCTCACCTTTAGGTCATACTCCTGGCGAGTGTCCAGGGTGTCGCTCCGCAGGTCCTGTTTCAGTTCTATATCGTCCTTAAAGGGCTGGGAGGAGGGAGAGAAGGACACAGAGGGCAGAAACTAAACCATCAAACAACGGAAAAACAACAAAGGTGGGAAGGAGTGCAACATAAGAGGGGAGGGGCCGAAGAAGAAAAAAGAGAGGGAAGAAGGAAGAAAAAGTGACAGATCGGATTTAAGTTGAAGAGGGTCATTATATTAAGCGTTAATTATTCTGAAAAATTCAGACGTGAAGTGATCGAAAAAGAAAAAGAAGTTGATACGGTCGGTGTTAGCAATTTGTGAACGCCATCTTTGTTATAGAGTTAGAGGTATGTGGTAATACTTTTACCTAGGAGTTCTACCTAGAGGCTACATAAACGCTAATAAAGTTCACACACAACAACCCGCTGTTTGTTGCTGTTATCACAAACGGAACAATGGATCCGTTTCCATGGATACTCACCGAGTACATGGCCTTGACCATGCGTGAGGCCGTGGAGACGCTGCCTGAGTCCTCCTCCAGACTGTGGGTCTCCTTGTTTATCGTCTCTACCTTGATGTCTGGCTTCCCCAGCGTGACCCCCCGACGACCTGGAAGCACAACAACAGGAACACAGCAGAGTTGAATACAGATGGGATATGAATGCACACACATTTCTGGGAATACTTTACTGTATTTCTATGGACATGTACTGTACATGTATTTGGAAAACCATGGGGTGTGCTTAGATTTCCATGTCACGAACACACTGGAATAGTCTCGGAAGAGTAAATAGTAATACTACATGCTAGATTAGGTCAATCAAGCATTTACAAGCATTTTTGTTTTGCCCAGGCCTGACTGACTGAATTCCAGATTAACCTGGTGCCTTATTCCCGTATCCACTTCCCCTTGGTAACTTACACTCCCGTCATCTGGGCAGAAAAGGCCTACCATGAGCAGCTGTCTGTCTCGGAGATAACCCATGCCTGCTTTGAGCAGCCAGCCAACTAACTGGTCTGCACATCGTGACGTTAGAATTATAAGGTTCTATCTCCATTTTTGTCAAAATTGTTTTTTTTTTTACATAATCTGATCCATTAGGTGTTTATTAATGCCTGTGTGGTGTTATTTTCAAAATGTTGACATCTTTGAGTTAGTAATTCATAAAATACAAAGGTTCCATCTCACAAAACATAACGGAATGTAAAAACTTTGACGCTCAATATCTCTGAACTGCCCTAGACGGAGATAGAACCTTATCATTCTAAACGGAGATAGAACCTTATCATTCTAAACGGAGATAGAACCTTATCATTCTAAACTCACGATATGCAGTGATATTGTCCTGGTTTATCTACATGTGTGTATAAGTATGTAGATGCAAGTGGAGGCTGGTGGAGGAAGAGATTGGACGAAACAGGCTCATTCATTGTAAAGCATGGATTTCTTTAATACTACTCCATGTATTAAAATGAGCCAATTTCTTGAAAAAACAAGTTATTTTTTCTGAGTGGGGCAGTCCCACTCATATTTTTCTTTTTTTATTGTGATAGAGACAGTAGAGATATGACAGGAAGGATGGGTGAGAGAGAGAGGAGGGATGACATGCAGGATATGTCCCCGGCCGGAATCGAACCGGAGACCCTGCGGTTACGTGGTCAACGCTTAGTCCGCTACACCACCTAAGCGCCCCATGAGCCCATTTCTACCTCCATCAGCCTCTCCTGGTCGATACGGTCGCTACTCACTGCCTTTGCGCTGCCGGTAGAAGATGAGGACCAGAACCAGCACACACAGGAACAACGGGATGGTGCCGGCGACTGTCCCGCCTGCGATGATCCCCACTGGAACCTCTTCTGAGAGAGAGAACGGAGGGAGAGAGAGAGAGAGGGGGGGGGGGGGGGGGTGGAGATGGAGAGAGGGAGGGGGGGTAACAAATGAGAGAGAGTTCTCATAGTAACATCATCATGTGTCACAGGGTCTGGTGGAAGAAATCCTTAAGTAGGTCATTTTTCAGTTTTATACAGATTACGAAAGAAAGTGCAGATTGTAAAGCTTTCAAATGATGTGTCATACTTTGAAAATAGTTGAAGAAGATTATGCTTATTGAAATGTTGGTTACACCTCAAACCAAAATACCGGAGAAACTCACTCTGAATCAAACAACAGACACGTTTGGGGGTCATCCCTATGTTCCCACAGCCCTATGTTCCCACATGTCTAAGTAATCATACTGTAAAAGGTAGGAATCTCTGTAGTGTTAGGGTTAGGTTTAGGGTTAGGAACATTACCCAGGGGTTAAACTGAGGAAACATAGGGCTGTGGGAACATAGACACGCTCCCCACGTTTGCTACCATCCTGTTGGTAGCTAGCTAGCAGCTAAGAAGGGACATCGCGTACCCGTCTCCTCCAGGGTGATGATCATGGTCCCGGGTCCGAAGGCGTTCCAGGCGGTGCAGTTGTAGGTGGACAGGAAGTCCGACTCCATGACGTTGTTGATGGTTAGGGTGGAGAGCACGGCCCCGCCCTCGGAGAGAGGCTTGCTCTGCTCCACCGTGTAGCGCTCCAGCAGAGTGCCCTTCTCCTTCTCCCACACGTTCTCCTTCCACGCCCACACCTGCAGCACACACACACACACACACACACACAGGTTAACACACACACACACACACAGGTTAACACACACACACACAGGTTAACACACACACACAGGTTAACACACACACACACACACACACAGGTTAACACACAGACACACACACGCAGCACGCACGCAGCATGCACGCAAACACACACACAGGTTAACACACAGACGCACACACACAGACATGGTAAATAAACGTTGTACCAAAACTACATTCACACACTTCTACATGACGACACCAGCAACAGTTTTAACGCTCTCTCTCTCTCTCTCTCTCTCTCTCTCTCTCTCTCTCTATCCTGGGATGAGGGACTTTCACAGTTGGTGAGAATCTTGCACATTTCCCGACTTTCAAACCCGCTAAAAGCAGCTGTATTATTCAAGATGAAGAAGTATGAAGTATGTTTAAAAAATGCATAAGGCCACATGTTCTGGTAATCTCCCATTTATTCTGAAAAAAGGAGAAACTCCGGCGGTGGCGTTTTATAGGGACAACTGTTCCTTTCCTGTCCTTCATATTTTATACATCTTCTGTTTCTGTCCTTGCATTAGGCTCCGGTGGGTGAGTCATCCTGAATCACACTCACGCACGCACACACGCTCACACACACACACGCACACACACACACACACACACGCACACACACACACACACACACACGCACACACGCGCACACACGCACACACACACACACACACACACACATACGCACACACACACACACACACACACACAAACACACACACACGCACACAGTGCAACCAGAACACATGACTGGGAGAGAGATAGCAGCTGTTTTCAGTCTCTCCACGAGAGGATGTAGATTAGCTCGATTCACAGTGTCATAAAACAACAAGTCTGGGCACCACTACTTGGGTGTTTACAGTACAGATCGCCATGGAGAGGGTGGAAGATACAAGTGATAATGTAGAAGTTGGTAGTGTTTGCATGTGTGCTTGATACTATCCCTCATTCCGTTCCACGCATTAAAATGAACCTCTCCTCCCATTCCAGCCTCCACTGCTCTATAGGATATTTTAGAGTGTTATATTTTACAATGAGCTTCCCACGGTTGTCAGAACTGCAGAGTCACTACCCATCTTCCGTCGTAGACTGAAGACCTCCATCTCTTCGGGTTACACCTTAACTGCTCCTCCTGAGACATCTTCTGCCCCTCACCACTACGTCTCCTAAAGACACCCACTTTTCCCCTCTACTGTGTCCCCTAAAAACTTCTATTGCCCCCCTTGTACTGTTTCTCTGTTTCTCCAGTGTCTATATAATAAAATAAAATAAAAACTAGGTTTAGAAGAAGGTGATAGATAGAAGAAGGTTTTTCCTTCTATCAATGGCCCCGGGCCTGAGCTGGATTACTCTTCCTGCTACGACTGGTGGATTGATGATTCACTTGCTTAGTATTCAAATGTATTGATTGTAATTCGCTTTGGAATAAGGCGTCTGCTAAAATGCCCAAAAATGTAAATGTAAAAATGTCGAGTGTCCACTCACAATCTTGTCTGGCAGAGGCGTGCTAGCGATATAGCATTTGACCTCTCCTCTCTCCCCCCTGACTGCATACTGGACTGGTTCACTGGAGATCATGGGAGGACCTGGACACATGGAGAGAGACAACGTGAGGAGGGAAGGCGTGATCTTAGAATGATAAGGTTCTAGAATGAGCTTAGAATGATACGGTTCTAGAATGAGCTTAGAATGATAAGGTTCTATCTTAGAATGATAAGGTTCTATCTCCGTTCAGGGCAGTTCAGAGATATTGAGCGTCAAAGTTTTTACATTCCATTATGTTTTTTGAGATGGAACCTTTGTATTTTATGAATTACTAACTAAAAAATGTCAACATTTAAAAAAATAACAGCACACAGGCATTAATAAACACCTAATGGATCAGATTATGTAAAAAACTCAATTCGGACAAAAATGGAGATAGAACCTTATAATTCTAACATCACGAAGGAGACCCATGGCAGACCCACACCATGTTTGAATGAATGAATGAATCTTTTATTTCCGAACATGATTTAAAATAATAAAAGAACAAATAACTAAAAGAGTACATCAGGCCTATCAATGTTGGAAAGGGAGTAGGATGAAGCCTAAGCTTATCATGTCCTCCCCCTCTCCCTCACTCTCAAGTGAGAACAATTATACTTCAATTATATAATCCAGTTACTGTAATTAATTCATGAATTTCAGTATCAACAGTACTAATAATTTTAGTAACAGTAATAATAATAATCATTCAGTAATATTGAAACAACACAAAATAAATAAATAAACATCATTTTCCATTCTTAATACTGAAACAACACAAAATAAATAAATAACAAACATCAGTATCCACAATGTCATACAAAAGAAAAAGACAAAGAAAACCACATCTTAGTATCCAGAAGATTACGTTTATGTTGCGTGCTTATTCGGATCAGATCTGTGAACGGCTTATGATGCCATTGTCTTACACTACAATAACACATGTGACAATCTTAAACCATGAACTCAAGCCTGGAATGTACTGCTGTTAGTTTTGGCATTTTGTGAGCTGAGAATGATAAGGTTCTATCTCCGTTTAGAATGATAAGGTTCTGTCTCCGTTTAGAATGATAAGGTTCTGTCTCCGTTTAGAATGATAAGGTTCTATCTCCGTTTAGGGCAGTTCAGAGATATCGAGCATCAAAGTATTTACATTCCATTATGTTTTGTGAGATGGAACCTTTGTATTTGATGAATTACTAACCAAAAAATGTCAACATTTAAAAAATAACACCACACAGGCATTAATAAACACCTAATGGATCAGATTATGTAAAAAAACTCAATTTTGACAAAAATGGAGATAGAACCTTAGAACTCTAACGTCACGGTTTACTGACCGTTGACCGTCAGAGTGACCTCGGTCTCGCCCACGCCGATCCTGGGGACGATGGCCTTGCACACGTACTGCCCCGCGTCCGCCTGGCTCACTGTCTTTAGATGCAACTGGTTGTTGTTACTGAGGACCTGACATGGGGAGAGAGATAGAGAGAGGGTTAGGGCTGTGGCGCAGGAGGTAGAGTTCGCAAGGTTGGCAGATCAGAGGTTCGAGCCCCGGCTGGCCACATGTCGAAGTGTCCTTGGGCAAGTCACTGAACCCCAAATTGCTCCCAGTGAGCGGGGCCGGCCGGCGCCTTGCAGGGCAGCTTGCCGCCATTGGTGTGTGAATGTCTGTGTGAATGGGTGAATGAGAGGCCGTTGTAAAGCGCTTTGGATAAAGGCGATATAATAAGTGCAGTCCATTTACCATTTACAACAGGAGAGGGATGCATGGAGAGAGGGGGCAGAGAGAAAAGACAGACAGACAGACAGACAGAAAGAAAGAAAGACGTGGTGAAAAAGGGAAAAAATGCATAGAGGAGAAAAGGGGGGCATCTAGCAGACTGTGAGGACACAGAGAGAGAGGGAAGGATGAGAGAGAAGAAGAAGTGATGGAGAAGCGAGAGCTCAATCTCCAGGATGGGACCAACTAAGGAGAGAGATGGAGAGGAACAGAGCGTATTTGGGGTTATTTAAATGTCATTCGTTACCATCAAAAGTGTGTGTGTGTGTGTGTGTGTGTGTGTGTGTGTGTGTGTGTGTGTGAGTGTGTGTTTCCGAGGCTTTTGTGTTTTGTGTGTGTGTGTGTGTGTGTGTGTGAGTGTGTGTGTGTGTGTGTGAGTGTGTGTGTGTGTGTGTGTGTGTGAGTGTGTGTTTCCGAGGCTTTTGTGTTTTGTGTGTGTGTGTGTGTGTGTGTGTGTGTGTGAGTGTGTGTGTGTGTGTGTGTGTGAGTGTGTGTGTTTCCGAGGCTTTTGTGTTTTGTGTGAGTGTGTGTGTGTGTGTGTGTGTGTGTGTGTGTGTGTGAGAGTGTGTGTGTGTGTGTGTGTGTGTGTGTGAGAGTGTGTGTGTGTGTGTGTGTGTGTGTGTGAGAGTGTGTGTGTGTGTGTGTGTGTCTCAGTCTCACCATGTTGGAGCCCTTCTTGGTCCAGGTGAGGGTGAGGGGGGGGTTCCCGGCCCACTTGCAGTTGAGGGTGACGTCAGAGTCCATGTCCACCGTCACGGGCCGCGGCTCCACCACCAGGATGGGACCGACTAAGGACAGAGATGGAGAGGAACAGAGCGTATTCTGGGTTATTTAAATGTCATTCGTTACCATCAAAAGTGTGTGTGTGTGTGTGAGAGAGAGAGAGAGAGAGACAGAGAGAGAGAGAGAGAGAGAGAGAGAGAGAGAGACCGACAGACAGGCAGACAGGCAAGCAGACAGACAGACGTTTTGCCACATATAACCCCAGACAGACTCACAGTGGACGTCCACCAGGATGCTGACGTTGGTCTTGCCCACGGCGTTGAACACCTGGCAGGAGACCGGCTCGGTGAAGAAGGAGTGGTCAGCCTTGGTGGTGAACACGCTCTCTCTCGCCCCCTGCAGGACAACACCTCCCTTCGCCCACCTGACAGAGAAATCGTAGTATATTTTACTTAAACACACACATGCATGGACTGTATTATCTGCCTTTTTTTGACTTAGGGTTAGGCTTTTTGGCTATGCAAGAATGTCTGCTGCCAACGTTTTTTTTTTTATGACATAACACATCCTTTTGTCTTTAGAGACATATGTTTTGCCTTAGGAAGTGACTGTCCTTATATGGTCATGTTAGGATGACTTCCTGTGAATCTGCCCTGACCTTTGACCTGGAATAACATTAGCCCAGAGTGACGTCATATGTGAGTGCCCTTTCTTCACACCTGGGTCAGGCTGCAGTGAATGTGATAGGACCATTATTTGAAACTGTATTTACATATTATTCTTTTTTTAAGTTATTTTTTCTGAGTGGGGCAGTCCCACTCGTATTTTTCATTTTTATTGACAGTTACAGTGAAGATTTAGACAGGAAGGATGGGTGAGAGAGAGAGGAGGGATGACATGCAGGATATGTCCCCGGCCGGAATCGAACCGGGGACCCTGCGGTTATATGGTCACAATCAGAGACGTTTGTTAGGATCTTTCAACATGGGGGGCTTCAGGCTTAGATCCAGCCAGACAATTAAGCCTATTACACACTATGGGGTCAAACCCAAGCTGTTTCTGTCTTGAGCACAGTACAGCTTTGGTACGACCCAATGGATGAATAGAGACATATGGCGCTTTTCCCAATCCGGGCTGGCCCGGTTCGTTTACCTTTCCCCACTGCCAACCGAGCCGTACCGGGCCATAGTACCCGTGCCGTTTTTAGTTCCATTTCGGGATGGGTAGCGAAAGTTAGCGAAAGGTACTTTTTTGCCAGGCTGCGTGTGACGTGTGACGCTGCACACCGTCGATTGGTCAATGGAAATCGTCATCCCATGTTCATAGACTTCATCGCTAACCGCCTTTAAATCTTTAAATACCACAACAGATTTGGCTCTCGGAAAAATGTCACTTACTGTTTCTGTAATAACTTATTAATAAAGATTTGAAAAATACAGACCTGTATCCCATGATGGGTGGGTTGGCGGTTGCCTGGCAGGTGAAGGTGACTCTGTCCCCCTCCAGGACTGAGCGAGGCTCTATGGACAGGGTCACTGTGGGGGGGTCTGGAGGAGGGAGGGGTTAGGGGGTTACAGGGGGGTTAGGGGACACACTGGCTCACTGAGTCGCACTCTCACAACAACATTCTCAGGTCACTGTTTGTTGTAGTCTGACCCAAGGACAATTTGGGCACAAAATGGCTGCCATAGAATAACCAGCAGAGGATGCAACACATTGGTGATCAGGGTATATACAGGAATCTTGAGGTTAATTTGAAAGTGCCAGTTGGATCTAAGTGACAGTTGACACTCGAACAGCCGTGTCTATGTTACCTACATAGAAGCAGCAAGTTAGCCTCCATAAAATGTCATTTTTATGAAGTTTGTAGAAAGGAATGAGGTTATATCATTATCTGCTTCTTTCAGTGAGATAAGACAATGTCATGAAAAAGATAAGACATTTAGTTGGTTCACAACAATAGACATGTACTCAGTCAATACTCGTTTTGGGAAAATATCTTTCAACATTTTCAAAACGACTAAGACAGTTCGTGAGCTTAGAATGATAAGGTTCTATCTCCGTTTAGAATGATAAGGTTCTATCTCCGTTTAGAATGATAAGGTTCTATCTCCGTTTAGAATGATAAGGTTCTATCTCCATTTAGAATGATAAGGTTCTATCTCCGTTTAGAATGATAAGGTTCTATCTCCGTTTAGGGTAGTTCAGAGATATTGAGCGTCAAAGTTTTTACATTCCATTATGTTTTGTGAGATGGAACCTTTGTATTTTATTCATTACTAACTCAAAAATGTCAACA
>NC_137682.1:2890314-2900314 GCF_963989245.1 Nansenia antarctica | reverse complement strand
GTTTGTGTTGTAAGTGTTTTGGGGAATTAAGTACCGAAACCATGGATGACAATGCTGTTCGGTTTAATAATAATAATAATAATAATAATAACTTTTTATTTGTATAGCACTTTTCCTGCAAACGTTGCAGCTCAAAGTGCTCCAATCATTATATAATTATTTAGTCATTTAAAGGCAATATTAAAAAGATGGGTTTTTAGTCTTGACTTGAACATAATTTGCTGAGGTTGCATCCCTAATGTAAACTGGCAGTGCATTCCACAATCTGGGTGCATAAAATGAGAATGCAGCCTCACCAAATCTCTTCTTTTGTACATGTGGTACACAGAGAAAACCAGCGTCAGAAGACCTGAGAGCTCTATTGGGCTGATATGCTAGCAAAAGGTCTTTCAGATATTCTGGTGCTGTGCCAGTGAGAACTTTATAAACAAGCAGAAGGATCTTGAAATCTATTCTGAACTTAACAGGAAGCCAGTGTAGAGTCTCTAAAATAGGAGTTATATGAGCTCGTCTGCTTGTTTTGGTTAAAACTCTCACTGCTGCATTTTGGACTAATTGCAGCTGGCCAATAGCTTTCTGAGAGAAGACCAGAAAGGAGACTGTTACTCCAAACGGGTAATAACAAAAGCATGCATTAACACTTCTGCATCAGCTTGCCGGAGAAAATGTTTAACTTTTGCAATATTCCGTAGATGAAAAGAAATTCTAGTGATAGATTTGATGTGAGGCTCAAAGCTTAAGTCAGAATCTATAATCACACCTAGATTCTTAGCTTCATGTTTGCAGTTTGAAAGCAAGGTTCCCATGGTATTTGACAATTTGTCTTTTTGTGGTTTTGGTCCAATGACAAGAATCTCAATTTGTCCTGATTTAGTTGAACATTTTTGGACATCCAAAGTTTTATATCTCGGAGACAATTCTCCAGCGAGCTGAGTGCATGTGAATCTACAGCTGAGTATCATCAGCATATCTATGACAATTTACACCATGTTTTCTGATGATTCCACCTAATGGGATCATGTACAGGGAGAAGAGCAAGGGACCAAGAATAGACCCCTGAGGGACCCCACATGTGATGTCAACATGATCAGAAACAGAGTCTCCCAGGACAACAGAGAAATGCCTACCAGCTAGATAAGATTGAAACCACTCTAATACAAGTCCTGAGAGACCAACACAGTTTTCTAAACAATGTATTAGAATAGTGTGATCTACTGTATCAAAAGCAGCACTCAAATCTAACAAGACAAGAACTGATGCACCACCAGCATCTATGATAAGTCTGAGATGGTTTACGACCTTTACTAATGCAGTCTCAGTACTGTGGTTAGAATGAAAACCTGATTGAAACTTGAAATTGAAATTTCAGAGAACATAATTATCTTGCTTTCCTTTCTTAAGCAGTGGTTTTATAATGGCAGATTTTTAGGGGAGTGGGAAAGATGCCAGTTGATAGAGAGCAGTTCACAATTCGTCAGTTAAACAGTCAAAAATATTTTTGAAGAACCATGTTGGTATTGGATCAAGTGAGCATGTTGAGGATTTCATTTGTGAAACAACTGTGTTTAAAGTATGGGGGTTGATGAGCTCAAATGAATCCATGACAGCAATAGGCATACTTAATTCATCTGGGAGTACCAAATTAGATTTTGAATTCTAAAAATTATATTTCTGATCTTATAATGGAATTTTTTTCTTGAAAGAATGTAGCAAATTCATTACATCTAAGTGTTGAAAACTCATTTTCAACAGGCGCAACTACTGAAGGGTTAATCAGACGATCAATGGTTGAAAAAAGCACTTTGGGGTTACCTTTGTTTTCAGAAATGATATCAGAGAAATAGGTTTGTCTAGCCAACTTCATTGCCCTATTATATGTAAAGATCAGTTTTTTTTAAATGTGATGACCCCAATGTTAACTTTCAGGCTACTGCCACTGTGAATATGGGATGGTTATGTCAAATGACAATAGCCTATAGCAATAGCAATAGAGTCATGGTGAGGTTATTTGAAGGCGGTTTCATTTTGGGAGGATATCACTGAAGGCCTAGGTGTGAAATACTTATTGACACTGCATTATTGACAGTCTTCTATGTCCATGCCAAGATAAAGCAACAGGCTTCTGGTAAACATACAGCACAAATGGAAAAAGTAGCTGAATGGTTGGACCGTTCATACATAACATTGAACCTAACAAAAAACGTTCTGTGTGTATTCCTCCATCAGGTACAGTGGGATCGGCCTGAGGTTACTGTGAAGAAACAGAGGATGGAGGCGGTGTCACATTTTAAGTACTTAAAAGGAATCACTATTGACTCTAAACTGTCCTTCAAAAACACAAACACAAAAACTTGATGGAACCGTCAATTCAAAGAATGACTTTGTTCCATCTCTTGTACTGTTGTGTCACAACCTGGACACAAAAGCTACCATCACAACAAGCTCTGTAAACAAACTCTGAAAGCGCTGGACAAAGGGAATGTAACCTACTGAGCTTTGACAGCTTCGTATGCTTTGCTGCTGACGCCTGTCTGCTGTTTAGAATCACCCATGGCCCCAAAACCTCTTAAGCAGTTTGCTCTATACTGCCAGAGCAGTACCAGGACGACAACAGCCTCAGCAAGGGGGGGTTTAGCTCAGTGCAGTTTAGCTCCACTAAATTTGGCCAGACTGCTTTCTCAATCAGAGCGCCTGGATTATGGAACACCCTGCCAACTTCTTCTTCGGCGTATGGGTTGTTGTTTCCTCTCCACTCCACCAGGCTCGGGGCCGAGGGGCTACCCTTTTACCACCCCGAGACCTGGTTGAGGGGCTACCCTTTTACCACCCCGAGACCTGGTTGAGGGGCTACCCTTTTACCACCCCGAGGCCTGGTTGAGGGGCTACCCTTTTACCACCCCGAGACCTGGTTGAGGGGCTACCCTTTTACCACCCCGAGACCTGGTTGAGGGGCTACCCTTTTACCACCCCGAGACCTGGTTGAGGGGCTGCTCACCCGGGCTATATTTCTGGACACCCCTCCAGAAGCCTCGTCATCGTCTCGTCATCTAATACCGACAGACCATGCATCCCGTTGGGTGGGTGGTACACCGGGCAGTCCAGGATAACATGGTCTGCGGTTTGGTCCTCTGCGCCACACTCGCACGACGCAAGTCTCTCACCCTAACCCTTTTGACTAGTACTGTATGCTAGTTTCAATGCAAACTTAAAAAAGTGGCTAAAGGCAAACCAATCATGTGAACATTAGACATTAAGATTCCAACTATCAGATAGCACCAACAAACATTCTAAACTCAGATTATATTGTCTATTGTTGTATATGTGACACAGTCTGGTGACTGGTGAATTCTCAAGTCGTGCAAATGACCAAATTCTTTAAAAAAAAGAAAGAAAAATCATATTACGAAAGTTTAAGTGTCGAAGAGCCTACTCGGTATAACAAACAACAAACAATTATTTAATCAATAAATACTTATAATTAGTGAATTGGATCCACTGTATCGTCTGCCATAGGCTACTGGGTAAGTGATACACGGCTTGTAAACAAACTTACGTTTGAGGACTTGTTCAAAAGCAAGGGCTGTGTGGTCATCTAATTATCTGTTTTTAGCTGTTTTTAATTTGATGTTCTACCAGCATGTTGTGATGCTGCTAAACATGCAGTTAGATGTTCATAGGGAGGTGCCTTCTTAGCTGCTAGCTACTAGCAGCTGTTTTGCGTGTGTTTTGATTCAGAGCGAGTTTCTCCCATTCTCTGTACCAACATTCAAATAAGCATAACTTCTTTGACTATTTTCAGATTTCAATGTATGACACATCTTTTGAAAACTTTTTTTTTTTTTTTTTTTTAATGACCTTGCCCTACTTGAGGGCTTTGTCACCAGACCCTGTCACATATTTGTATATTTGTATATTTTATAATGTGTTATATATTGTAGTATTGTATTGATGTTGATTGTATCCCGCCCAGGGACTTCAGATGAAAATGAACTATCTAACTAACACTTGTGCAATGACATGTTGTACATTTCCCTGATAAATAAACAAATAAATAATGAATAATATTATTATGTTATTATTATTATATATTATGCCTGTGCATCGCCCCATGAACCCAGGTGTCTCTCTCTCTCCCTTCAACTTCCTTGTTCTTTATCTCTTCCCTGTGTGCATGCACTCCCCAATCTTGAGATTTACTGAGGTACGTTACATTATGCCTGGTATCATAAAAAAACTCAGTCATGCGTAAAGAGATTTCCTCGCCAAAAATAACAATGGCTTCTGACAGAGCTGAACATTAATATTCCAAAGACGAAGAAAAAACATTGGTCTGTGGGTAGATACATACTAACTATGTACATTTTTATGGCATGTCTAATATGGGTAAGAGAGAGAGAAAGGCTGCTTTCTTTGAAAGAAAGTGACAATATCAATGTGAGTCACAATTTAAACCAATGTGATGCCCAACTCCATGTGACTACGAAAAGCTCTGAATTGCCAACTCATATCAAATCTTGGCGCTATGTATAATGCACGAACATCCTCTGACCACTGAGTATGATGCCATGTTCTAACAGCTAAGGACCACACAGGGCCCCAGGGCACGCAGCGAGCCATCACTCCCTCTACCTTAAACTCTACTGGACAGGCTATTCCCTCCACAGCCACCTACAGAACCACAAACAAGATCCAACTGGCTCCAGATGAAGGGAAGGGCTCTTCACTATGTGATCTTAGAATTATAAGGTTCTATCTTAGAATTATAAGGTTCTATCTTAGAATGATAAGGTTCTATCTCCGTCTAGGGCAGTTCAGAGATATTGAGCGTCAAAGTTTTGACATTCCATTATGTTTTGTGAGATGGAACCTTTGTATTTTATGAATGACTAACTCAAAAATGTCAACATTTTAAAAATAACATCACACAGGCATTAATAAACACCTAATGGATCAGATTATGTAAAAAAAACTCAATTTTGACAAAAATTGAGATAGAACCTTATAATTCTAACGTCACGACTATGTGAATGCACTGACAACTTAGTTACTCACGGAAGGCCAAACAAAGAGATGAGCAAACCGAAGATAGTGATGAATGATTTCACTAGGTGCTTTTTGCATGTGAATTTCCATATATCAATATGGGTGTGCAGAGAGAGAGAGACAGGGAGAGAGAAAAGGCAGGACAGAGAGAGAGATGGAGAGAGAGAGAGAGAGAGAGAGAGAGAGAGAGAGAGAGAGAGAGAGAGAGGGGGGGGGGGGGGGGTTGTATTCTTTTTCTTTCATTATGTGGGTTATGCTGCAGTGACAAATTTAGAGTGTCCTGATTTCCTTGAGTCAGTGATCCCCCAGATACCATCCAGATACTCGGAGCACCCTGACCACACAAAGACCACGGTCACAAAGAATTCATGTCTGTGACTGCACACACACATACACACAGCACTCACACACAGAGACACACAGACACACAGACACACACACACACATACACACACATACACACACACACACACATACACACATGCACACACACACACATACACACACACACATACACACACACACATACACAGAGCACTCATCAACGCACACACACACATACACACACACACACACACACAGACACACACACACACACACACACACACACACACACAGACACACAACCAAACCCTCACCATGCAGGCAAACCATACCCTGTCAATACACACACACACACACACACACACACACACAACCAAACCCTCACCATGCAGGCAAACCATACCCTGTCAATACACACACACACACACACACACACACACACACACACACACGCACGCACACACACACACACACACACACACACACACACACACACACACACACACACACACACGGTCAGACCAAACCCTGCCCACACGGACACAAAGACAAACCGACGCTCTGTCAACAAAGCCACACAACGAACACACCAACGTTTGACCACACAGACCAGAAGGAATAAACAACTATAATTAATCTGAGCAACAACACTTCCTAGGCCACATAATCAATGTTTCTTTCTGCTTTTTTTGGAGCTCAACACATGACTGGAGTTACCAGTGCATAGTCCGCTACTTATTTCCTTAATTCCTTGACTGGGTGTGTCCTCCTCACCACGTACTCCAGAAGTGGTGAACTTAAAGATTGATTTCAACTAAAAGTTTCCTTGCAAAAAAAAAAAGCGATGATGTCATTGGGATCAGGGCTTTATTTCCAGGGATTAATTAAGTACATGGCATGTTGAAGTCAACATATCGTGAGTTTAGAATGATACGGTTCTATCTCCCTTTAGGGTAGTTCAGAGATATTGAGCGTCAAAGTTTTTACATTCCATTATGTTTTGTGAGATGGAACCTTTGTATTTTATAAATTACTAACTAAAAAATTTCAACATTTAAAAAAAGATAACACCACACAGGCATTAATAAACACCTAATGGATCAGATTATGTAAAAAACTAAATTTTGACAAAAATGGAGATAGAACCTTATAATTCTGAATGTTTGTATTAATCAATCAATCTAATTAATTAGTCTTTCCATTCCTGTATTTCTCTATTGCCTGTCTAACAAAGTAGTCCCTCTACCTTTCTCTCTCTCCCTCTCTCCAATCCAGCCAATCCCGCTCTTTCGTTGGATCAGACTTGTGTCACCATAGCAACAACTGACGTAACTACGTAACTGCCCCCAAAAAAGTTTGCTGTATGCGTGTGCGTGAATGTGTGTGTGTGTGTGTGTGTGTGTGTGTGTGTGTATGTGTGTGTGTGTGTGTGTGTGTGTGTGTGTGTGTGTGGGGGAATGTGTGTGTGTGTGTGTGTCCATGTGCCTGTGTGTCTGATGAAACCCTCCCTTGTGTTTGAAACACCCATTTTCTGCAAAATATTTATCATGATCTCACCCTCCACCTATCCAATTAACACTAGAACAGCCGTGCCTTTTTACCTACTAAAAGAGCCGCCCTCTTTTTCCAATGCAAAGCCGCTATTTACACACAACGACCACTAGTTGGCCGCTTGTAAATTAGCCTGCTTCCTACAGAAAAACTGCAAAATAGCTTTGTATTAGCTTATCCTGATGTGATGTTGAAAATGTAAGGATACTGGGGTGGTAGAATGCACATATCTAGGAAAAGTCATGAAAGGAAGGTCCTGAAATTTGATTGAGTGCAAAGATATAACATCTTTCTTTACTCACGGCTGTTCTAGTGTTGAGTGTCCTGCGGCTACTCACTCTCAGACCACGTTGTCCACCGTTGCTGTTTCTTTTCTATTCAATATGTTTATGTACCTTGGTATCATCTACGTGTGTGTGTGTGTGTGTGTGTGTGTGTGTGTGTGTGTGTGTGTGCGCGCGTGTTGAGCGTGTGTGTGTGTGTGTGTGGAGTTGGTTCTTATTCACTATGTATTGCTTAAAATAAAGGATAGAACAAAGAAAGAAATGACAACCGATTGATATATAGACAATAGACGAGAAGAGATTGATGACAATAATGTGATTTGTGATGGAGGGGTACGATGACGAAGTTGGAACTACAGAATCCCCCCGGGTCGGTCTCACTGACTGACAAGATTGTTACTTACTTGGGAGGATAAAGACAGACAGGGACTTAACATATAGATAGAGGGATAGAGTGAGAGGAAAGACAAGAGAGAAAGAGGGGGACATGCTGACTGACATCAGGTCAGTCGGACACAAAGGTTAACTGCTGGAGGGGCAGAGGGCAACAGGGGGAGGAGAAGGAAAGAGAGAAAAGGGGAGGATTATTTCCTTTGTCTGTTCATTTCTCCTCCTTTGTTGTTTTACCTTGCTGTCTTACTACCACTCTCTCTCTCTCTCTCTCTCTCTCTCTCTCTCTCTTTCTCCCTCCGCGTCCTAGTGTCATCATGTCCCCTGGTCCATGCCTTCCATGCGTTCCTTTGTCTGTCCAGCGCATTCTTAGAATGGATTCTAGAATGGAGCGCATTCTCCATCTCTCTACATGTTCTCTCTCTATCTTTCTACGGTATATCGGTATATCTCCACCTCTCCTCCTCTCCTCCTATCTTATTTATTTCTCTTGTTCACTCACTCACTCTCTTTATTTCTTTCTTTCTCCCTCTATCTGTGTGTGTAGACCCCTGGTAAAATGGTTGCTATAGAAACAGATTTATTTGGAAATGGAGGGAAGAAGGAAAATTATTTCTACAACAATCTTTGTCTGTCCGTTTATCGCCGTGTGTGTGTGCGTGTGTGTGTGTGTGTGTGTGTGTGGACATTTTCTCCGGGGCTGTTCTCATACACACATCTGAAGTGCTTTATGTTGTATTGCACCTTGTTACAGACGTCGTTACCATGGCGACAGCCTGTGAGGACCACTGACACAATGATAGACACAGTGGCCATGGCAACCCCCAGGATCAGCGCTGGGTAATATGATAATTCATGGTCAAAGTGTCTGATACATTATGGGCACACATGAATATACGGTACCCAGCATTCAAAGCCCTCTCCTTCAAAATAATCTAGCCTCTTTGTGAATCCATCACACAAATGACAAAAGGAAAAGAAAGGAATCTCAAGAGTAACCAAGGGTAACTAGGACGAACAATGGCAGACACAATGCCACGTGGTTACTGTGATCGTGACGGGGTATACAAACATCAAACGGCTATTTTGGAGTAAGTTAGGATGTTGTCGTCCTTCTGATTGTGAATTCAGCACAAGCAAAATCTATATCCTTATGAATCTAGCAAAAATCTATACAATAATTAATCAATAATTCATAACAGTCCAATCAATTTTGAAGCTGTGACCCATCCATGGGGGGAAATACTGATTTAACATTCAAATACTGTACATACAGAGCTGCCATTTTCAAAGGTTTCCATAAATCATGTTCTCAAAGGTCTGGTTTAATTCAATCCAGTTCAATCTAATTTTATTGGTATGTCGCTTCTTACAATGTCATCCGTCACAAACTGTCCAATAAAAGCCAGGCCTTGACCCCCTAGGCGATGTAGTATTCACGGGACAGTACTGTATCACTAACATCTGGGTCCTGTTGAAAATGAGGCTTATTTATTGGCAAGGAACAAACTATGGGATAGCATGGGTAAAGGTACTGTAAGTGTATCAGTTCAAATACTTGAAGATATGATGAACGTCGCCTAGGGAGGTGTGAACTGTGAATGTGGTTACACAACGGGGAGGTTCACACTTAGATGTTTAGGCCTGTGTACAGATGTTTTTTAGTCTTAACTGTAAGCTCAATAGTATGACAGTAGTGAGATAAGAAGTAAGTCTATTTACCAGTTTTTAATGTTTTTTACTGTAGGCTAAAAGGCTGGGTGTGCCAACACTGTGGTATAGTAACTATAAGTAAGCTGATTAGTTGGATGGTAGACTGTGTAACGTTGTTATCGTAGACGGATGGAGCGACACAAATATCTCCCTCCTCTCCTCTCTCTCTGAAAACTCAGAGAACGAACGAGAAATGAAATGACATCACCACCATTAGCCACATTCCTGCAGGGGGAGGAGGGGTGCAAGAAGGGAGGGTGGGGGAGAGAGTGGGCGAAGAGGAGGGGGAGAAGTGTCCCAAAACTTTTAAGGGTGAAAAACAAACCGAACCATCCCAAACAGCAGTGGATCTCATCAGAGTGTGTGTGTGAGTGTGTGAGTGTATGTGTGTGTGTGTGAGTGTGTGCGTGTATGTGTGTGTGTGTGTGTGTGTGTGTGTGTGTGTGTGCGCGCGTGTGTGCGTGTATGTGTGTGTGTGTGTGTGTGTGTGTGTGTGTGTGTGTCTGTCTGTCTGTCTACAGTACAGGGCTCTTCCTCATCATGTGCTCCCTGTTTTAATTCATGTGCTTTTCCTCCTGACCCCTCCCCCCCTCTCTCTCTCTCTCTCCACTGACTAGAGGAATGCAAGAACCACATCTGGAACTTATTAGAGAAGGAGGGGGGGGGGAGAGAGAAGAGAGAGAGAGAGAGAGACA
>NC_137682.1:2810314-2882814 GCF_963989245.1 Nansenia antarctica | reverse complement strand
CTCAAAAGGGCACTTTAGTGCAACGTTTTTCAACTGTGGGGGCACATGGTCAAGTTTAGACCATTGGAGGGGAACCAATAGGGCACGTCCTCTCATTTTCGCCACTCAAAAGGGCATTTTTGCCACTCAAACATGAGAGACGTTTTTCAACCGTGGGGGCACCAGGAGTCTATTATGATGTGTTTAGGTGACGTGATGACGTATTTCATAAAAAGTAAAAAACGTTGAATTTTCTTGGTTTTTCCTAAAACCTGTCCCTCGGAAACTTGAGTCAAAGGGCCTGGCAGCACTTGATGTGATGTCTCCTTAGTTCCACTGGTCTCCTATCGGGACTGGACTGGGAGCGTGTGTAGGGAGTGTCATCATGCACCTTTGCATGTGCATCATGCAGCCTTTGACTGTGGCCTTTGACTGTTGAAGGGAAATCCATGGGTGTGACCTTCTCATCAACACCAACATGCCTGCATGCACACACACACACACACACACACACACACGCACACGCACACACACGCACACACACGCACACACACACCGTGGCTCCAACTCTGTGATTAAATTCGCTGACGACACAACAGCGATTGGCCCGATCACAGACGGCGATGAGACGGCCTACGGGAGAGAGGTCGACTGCCTGGCTCAGTACAGTCAGGAGAACGACCTCTCTGTCAACACTGACTAGACCAAGGAGCTGGTGGTGGACTTCAGGAAGAAAGGTCGGGAACAGGACCCTATCTCCATCAACAGGTCCCGCCATAGAGAGGGTCAGCAGCTTTAAGGTCATGTTCTCACATGAAAGTCCGAATCGAGAGACCCGGAGCAAGTGGATGAGTTCGCAACATTGTTGCATATTATTTCTCTGATTTGCGTTCTCACAGCCCTTCATGTAAACAAAGTAACATACGCAATCGAAGCAACAGACGTGGTAGTTGATTGGTCAGAAACATTTTGAATTGCCTGTTGTTCCGCTCTTATCCAGATCAACACGCGTGCGCTGTTGTTTTCCTATGGACTGCCTCGAGCAGCGTTCTCACCAAAAGCGAAGCGAAGCAAAGTGATGGATGTGTAGTTTCTAACCCGAAGCGAAACCACCCTTTTCAAGCGGAGCATCCGACTTCGAATGCGCGTTCTCACAGCTCCAAACGACGCAGAGCAAAGCAAACTTTATCCTAAACTCTGTTTCAAGTGACGCAAATGTTCTAGTGAGAACACACCCTAATGTTCTAGTGAGAACACACTCTAAATCTCCTACAGCGAGCATACCAAACAGGTGGTGAAAAAGGCCCAGCAGCGCCTCTTTTCACGTTTCACGAAGTTTGTCATGGGGTCCAAGACCCTGCGGACCTTCTACAGAGGCACAGCAACTGCACTGCCCTCAATCGCAAAGCACTACAGAAGCGGAGACACCCGAACACATCAGTGGCTGTGAGCTTCCCTCCATCCAGGATATATACAACAAACGGTGTGTCAGCAAAGCCTGGAGGATCATCAAAGATCCCAGCCACAATATGACAACCCTAGTCGTCTATCTGTACAGTATAGTATAGTGGATAGTGTACATAGCCTTTATTTATGTAAACCAGCTCCTTCCCTTCTTGTGATTTTTTTTAAAGTTTTTTTCCCCCTTTCCTAACACCAGGGGAGCCACCCCTCCTAAATTTCGTTGTTTGGTACCTGTACTGTAGCAATGACAATAAAGACCATTCATTCATTCATTCATTCATTCATCATTCATTCACCCCCAACCGCAGTCTGTTTGAACTGATGCCGTCCAAAAGACGAAGCCTCTTCCGGAGCCTCAGGGCCAAAACTCAGAGGCTAACCAGCAGCTACTTCCCCCAGGCGCTCAGGCTCATAAACATGCCTACTGTAGACAATTGACTATCATCCCCAAGCACACCCCATGTATACGGACTACCTAAACCTTAAGCTCACAGCCACTACTTGAACTATCTATTTTATTTACTATTTGTATCGCTAATTGCATCCTGTCTTATTTGTCACTTTGTGACAATGTCCTGTACTATTGTCACATTTTTATCTTGCCTTATTGCCTCGTGCTGCAATGCCTAAGAATTCTACTCTCTTACACTTGTGTAATGTGATGTAACAACTTGAAACTTGAAAACACACACACACACACACATACACACACACACACACACACACACACACACACACACACACACACACACAGGATGAGGTCAGCTTAATGAAATGTGGTCCTTGCGTCTCCAGTATGTGTCTCTCAGGACTCTGGCTGTGCCAGGATGGTGTACTGCATGTGGAGTGGGTCCTCCTGCACCAGGGTGATCTGATAGTTCCCCTCTTCTTCCATAGGGGGCACATACAGGCTCTGAAACAGACAGACGACGTCATGAGGGAGAGGTCCACAACAAGGCAGATCAGGGTTCAAAAGTATTTTAAATATTTGCCTGAATATTTGTCTGGAGGCAAATGGGTACTATATATATTTGAATACTATACTACTATACTACTTGAATCCAGGTCTGCTCTAAGGGTCCACACATACGGTATAGGAGCAGGGGACAAAGGCAGGAGGGAAAGCATTTTTGCTCTTACGGCCAATGCACACGTGTGCGATTTTGTCGCACCGCCGAATTCGATTCCATTGTTTTGAATGAGACAATGCACACGGCGTGCGATGCGATATTGTCGCACGACAACATTCGATTCTCAATTCACACCACCGAAGTCAACAACACGGCCCATCTCATATGGGATTACAAGACACCTATATTACATAATAATAACAATCGAGCATGTAGGCACAATATGCCCAGTTGTATCTTGTAAAAAAATTGTGGAAGCAAGGCAAGCAATATTGGTAGAGCCTATAGTAATCAGCCTGCCTGGTCCGACTTCGGTGGTGTGAATTGAGAATCGAATGTTGTCATGCGACAAAATTGCACGCCGTGTGCATTGGCCTTGAGTAACAAAGACAGGAAAGCAGAGGTCAGTATTCTCACCATCTCGTTGATGTTGTTATTGAACATGTCCCTGAGGAGGTTAGTTGGCTCTGGGATTTTGGGAAGGATCCTGTCCTTGTATCTGGGCAGGAAATTATAACAATTATAATCTGGTCAATGATTCAAAATAGGAACCACATAACCTAACAATGCAGCATCCAAAGTAAATAGTATTATTATGTTTTTCCCTCTATTTATTGGGGGAGAATTCAAAAGGAGACACATGTAACAATGCATGTTTACTTACTTCAGAAAACAAACAAACGCCATGACGGTACAGAAGGCCAGTATGACAGGGATGATGACAGCTGCTACGAGCATGGACCAATGTGGATTCTCCAATGTGGAAACTGTGCCATGTATTTCCTCTTCACCCCAGGGACTCTCTCCTTTCCCACATGTGCTTTCAAAGACGGCTTTAAGACGGAGTCTGTGCTGACAGTGTGGGTCATAGCGCCTCTTTTCTGAGTGCACCTTTTTGTCCATGGCATTTATAATCTGGAATAATAATAATAATAATAATAATAATAATAATAATAACTTTGATTTCTATAGCGCCTTCAAAAACAGAAGGGGAATGGTCAGACAGACAAAACAGAAAACAAACAAAGCAAAACAGAAACAGTGACTAGGGGCCAAAGGCCTTGGTGAACAGGTGGGTTTTAAGGGCTGATTTGAAGGAGAAAATCTCAATAATAATAACAATAATAGTTGTAAAAATACCTAATTGAAAATACATTTTCAATTCTTTAATTAAAATGAATCTCCTGAATTGAGTTTGCGATTCACACTAACCAGGGTTGTGAAAAAAATACATTTTTGTCAACATAGGCTGTATTAAAGATTCAAAATCAACACTCATATTTGCAGTGCTTACCCAGGGCTCTGTACACGTGGTGTTGATGATGTAACTCCAGCAACGTGCTGGACCAACGTCAGGTGACATCCAGCTCAGTATGAGATAATCCCCCTCTTCTGTAACATTCAGTCTGGGGGTTGGGGGTCTAACTGCAAGATGAGTGGAGGAGGGGAGGATTGTTTTTCAAAGAACGATCAACAAAGGGAGACATTAAACGATTCATTCATTCATTCATTCATCCATCCATTCATTCATTCATCCATTCATTCATTGATAAGACAAAAAGGAGAGACACTCAAACACTCAAAACATATGTCCTCTGTGGTGCCTTAGATCTGTACCTTGATTACTAGGAATCTGCCGGAAAGTATTCTGTACAGATGAGCCACTGAGTGTACCGTTGACCAGGAAGAAGACATCATGGGCTAGGATCCCATATCCATCAGTCAGGTGACATTGCGTCCTCATACTACCATTGGACAAGTCACATTGTCCTACTTGGGATCTACCAATCCTGGAAAGAAAAGGAAATAATCAACAGTGAGTTGCAGTTAGTTGAGCAGCCCCAAAAAAAGGCTCAATCTCTAGCTTGTTTAATATTAACAGTCTAAATTCCAAAATTCTAAATTCTAAATTCCATTCTAAAAATAACCATGAACTATCAACAGGAAGGAGTCACTCACCACCGGTAGTAGACTTGGAGGTCGGAAGGCTGATTGGCTGGGAGCCATGAGCAGTTCATGGCCTTAGAGGAGTAGAGAGAGCACTGGAAGTCTTTGACCAGCTCTGTCACAGGAGAGACAACACGTCACTAAGAACGCCAGTTCATTGCTATAACCTGCTAATTTCATAATAGGCTACTTCATAGGGGAAAACAATATGTCACACATTGCTTTCAGTGTTGAGGGCCTTTAGGAGAACATTATGATGACTGAGGGAGGGAACACACCTATTGGGGAGGTGATGTTGAGTACTACAGGTTTACTCTCCATCTCGTTGCAGGAGGTTTGGACCGAGAAGCTCACTCCCGGCTGGGTGCTAACAGAATGATTAGCACTGTATGTGTTCCCGGTCCGTATATGGTCCGTCTGGTAAAACATATTTTTTCGGGGAGATTGAATTTGGGACAAAAGTAATAAATTGGTATTGGTTTAAGTTAAAGGTGATTGATGAAGATTATTCGTGAGCTTAGAATGATAAGGTTCTATCTCCGTTTAGGGTAGTTCAGAGATATTGAGCGTCAAAGTTTTTACATTCCATTATGTTCTGTGAGATGGAACCTTTGTATTTTATTAATTACTAACCCCAAAAAAAACAAATTTTTTAAAATAACACCACACAGGCATTAATAAACACCTAATGGATCAGATTATGTAAAAAAACTCAATTTTGACAAAAATGGAGATAGAACCTTATAATTCTAACAAAATTAGTATTTGTATTGTCAAAAATTAAACTGATATAATATTATGCTAAGACACTGGTATTTAGCTACAACTGGTATACAATTTAACCCACCGTTTCACCTTTCTCTTTCAAGGCTACGTTGTATTTACACCCGGACAGATTCTGTGGTGCTATCCATGTCAGATCGCCATTGTAATGGAACTTCTCATCAGTCCAGGTGAAGGACACATTCATTGGTGACGGGAGCTGATCTACAAAAAAAGAAAGAACAATCATTTACGGTCAAGCACAATGGACTTACATTAGCCTAAATACCAAAACTTGACCTTATGTATTTCATGAAAATAACAGTAGCCTACACACCCTTCTCATTCACTTGGTTACCTCTTATGAAGCATCACGTGAGTTTAGAATGAGAAGGTTCTATCTCCGTTTAGGGCAGTTCAGAGATATTGAGCGTCAACGTTTTTTACATTCCATTATGTTTTGTGAGATGGAACCTTTGTATTTTATTAATTACTAACTCAAAAATGTCAACATTTTAAAAATAACACCACACAGGCATTAATAAACACCTAATGGATCAGATTATGTAAAAAAAACTAAATTTTGACAAAAATGGAGATAGAACCTTATAATTCTAACGTCACGATTATACACTGCTCAAAGAAATGAAGGAAACACTTCAAGGACATAACTCCCCAGACCATCGCTGACACACCAAACCGGTCATGCTGGATGATGTTGCAGGCAGCATAACCTTCGCCACGGCGTCTCCAGACTCTGTCACGTCTGTCGCATGTGCTCAGTGTGAACCTGCTCTCTTCTGTGAAGAGAACGGGGCGCCAATGGCGAACCTGCCGATTCTCGTGTTCTCTGGCAAATGCCAATGGAGCTGCACGGTGCTGGGCTGTGAGCACTAAATGGTAAATGGACTGCACTTACATAGCGCCTTTTTTGCTGCTCCAAAGCGCTTTACAACGGCCTCTCATTCACCCATTCACACACCCATTCACACACCAATGGCGGCAAGCTGCCATGCAAGGCGCTGGCCCACTCACTGGGAGCAATTTTGGGGTTCAGTGTCTTGCCCAAGGACAGTTCGACATGTGGCCAGCCGGGGCTCGAACCGGCGATCTGCCAACCTTGTGATCATTAGGCGGCGACTCTACCTCCTGAGCCACAGCGCAGGTGTTCTCTGGCAAATGCCAATCGAGCAATCAAACTGCACGGTGCTGGGCTGTGAGCACAAGTCCCACTAGAGGACGTCGGGCCCTCGTGCCACCCTCATGGAGTCTGTTACTGACAGTTTGGGCAGGAACATGCACACCTGTAGCCCGCTGGAGGTCATTGTGTAGGACTCTGGCAGTGCTCCTCCTGTTCCTCCTCACACAAAGGAGCAGATATCGGTCCTGCTGCTGGGTTGTTGCTCTTCTACGGCCCTGTCCAGCTCTCCTCTATAACAGCTCTGTCCAGCTCTCCTCTATAACAGCTCTGTCCAGCTCTCCTCTATAACAGCTCTGTCCAGCTCTCCTCTATAACAGAAAAAATTAGTGCCCTTTTGAGTGGCAAAAATGCCCTTTTGAGTGGTGAAAATGAGAGGACGTGTCCTATTGGTTCCCCTCCAATGGTCTAAACTTGACCATGTGCCCCCACAGTTGAAAAACGTCGCACTAAAGTGCCCTTTTGAGTGGCAAAATGAGAGGAGGTGCCCTATTGGCTGCCCTTCCAACGGTCTAAACTTGACCATGTGCACTGATGGGGTCCCATGTTGTGCAGTAGGTGCCCTTTTATTCTTTTCGCCCCCCCTGCCCTTCAAACAGCCTGAGCCCGCCACTGCTACCAGTAGAGCAAAAAATGCAAAACTAGAGAAAAATCAGTCAGGAAGGATAAGGAGAGATATGGTCTGTGGCCACCACCTGAAAAACCATAGATATCCCAGAAGTTTAATTGACTTGCTGTTATACTGTGATGATGTTCCCTTCATTTCTTTGAGCAGTTTCAGTTTCAAATAGCCTAGTAGTCCTATAAAGATGAGCCCATAGGCCTCTATAGTCATACCAGCATTATGATACAATATGCTGGTCTAAATATGTACGGCTTTATAAGGATTCATTCATTCAACTGTTATAGAGAGGTTATAGCCAATGATGTATTCAATATAGCCTCTATGTCTCCACTGCCTCCACTGGCTCCCGGTCAAGTCCCTGCATCACCTACAAGATCCTCCTCCTCCTCACCTACAAATCCCTCCACGCCTGCGCCCCCCAGTACCTAACTGACCTCCTCCCCCAGCATACCCCTTCCCGGAACCTGCGGTCCGCAGACATGGGCCTGCTGTCCACCCCCCGGGGGGCACCAACCTACGGACCTTTGGGGACAGAGCCAGCGTGGCTGCACCTACCCTCTGGAACTCCCTCCCCACAGTGATCCGCAACGCCCCCACCCTGGACTCCTTCAGACGTTTGGCCCCACACAGCACAACCCTTTTGGCCCCACACAGCACAACCCTTTTGGCCCCTAGTCATTGTTTCAGTTTTGTTTTGTTTGTTTTCTGTTTGTCTGTCCGATCATTCCCCTGTAAAGCGTCCTTGGGCTTTTTGAAAGGCGCTATATAAATCAAAGTTATTATTATTATTATTATTATTATTATGTCCATGGTTTTAACAAAGTAATTGTTAGCCTGCTGCCGACCAGAATAATGTACTAATGTCTATAGCACTCCACGCCAAGCAGCTCTCTCAGCAAGTGTTGAATTTACTTTGAGAACATTTTGTAGTAAATTATTGAGTAACAATATTTTTCTTGCGTGAATCGTGAGGTTCCGACTCTGACGCAACTCGTAACGGGAAATAGACTCAAGTAATCAGTGTCGCTTCCCCAATTTTCATCCAAAACTTGAGCATATAAGTTTGATGAAACAATAACGTACATACGTAATAGCGCCGTAAAAAAACAAACTTTTATGCAAAACGTAAAGTCCCATCACCTGAGTATATGATTCCACGACAGAAAACAAAGCAGCCCAAAAGTAAAAATTCCCCAAAATCAGACATCTCCACTTTCGGTATAAGTCACACTTCAGGGCGCGTCGTGTTTCCCAGACAAAGTTCTAAGCAGATGATGAAGTTCTTTTCACACGCGCGGGTCAGTCTGAGTCTTTGCGAAGCATTCCGGTTTTTGAACACAAATGAAACGAAGCGCGAGTTATTCATGATTTTGCGGTTCTCTTCGTATCTCCTGTCTGGAGGATTCCAGCCCGACGGCTCCTCACATCTGTCTGTCTGTCTGAGACACTCCGGTGTTACTCCGCCCACCGCTCCCGGTCTCCCGGTGGACACGGAGGTACGGTGCCTTCGGAAAGTATTCAGACCCCTTCACTTTTTCCACATTTTTGTTTTGTTATAGACTGAATTTAAAATAGATTAAAATAATTAAAAATAATTAGCCATCAATCCACACACAAAACCCCCGAATGACAAGGCAGTTAAATGTTAATGAATGTCAGTACATTCATTAACATTTAAATACATAAATATCTCATGTACATAACTATTCAGACCCTTAGCCATAAAACAAATATATATATTTAAATAAATCAACAAATAACAAATAACTTATTAAAAGTTAAATTGAGTCCATGCAAGGATAATGGTGCATGTTTATAGGGTCTCTGTTTTGCATAGGAAATGTTTTTTAAGGACTCAATTCAATTTATTGAGTGATTTGTTGATGACATTTTTGCATTTTAGCTCATTTTAATAGTAATTATAATTATAATTATTATTATAATTAATTATATACATTTTAAGTCCACTTCTATTATAATGTTGTATAAAGTTGCTTCAGGTTTTTACATTTGAGTAATAATGTCTGAGTTGGTCATTAGATGAGGCGTAGTGACATCATCAACACGTGCTTCCTCTATTTGTTGGTGAGTGACGTCAAATGAATGCCATTAAGACCAACCATCCATTAATCATCTGATCTGCTGGCTAGTGTGCACGTGGTCTGGTGACTGCTTTCAACCAGGAAACAACAACACTGAAGTGTCCAGGACAGAGGGTGCAGTGAGTGTGTGTGTGTGTGTGTGTGTGTGTGTGTGTGTGTGTGTGTGTGTGTGTGTGTGTGTGTGTGTGTGTGTGCGTGCGTGCGTGCGTGTGTGTGTGTGTTATCAGTATGACCATTGTACTGCAGGAACCGCAACTTGTTCAAACTCACTCTCACATCATCAGTAATTCCAGTAAGTAAACTGGACAGGGAGGCTGGAACACTAGGCAAATCTACAACCGAAAGTCATTGCTCTGGCAGAGGGCTATCAGAGGTCATACAGAGAGAGTCACGTTGTTCTTCTTCTAGTTGTATCTTCCTAGAGTAGGTGTCACAGAGGCAGGGGAGGAGTGAATGCCAACAGGGAGTGTGATCCAGATCCTACAAGTTAAAACATGTGCTCAAGGTATAGATATCAAACCCAGACTGCCAAGAGCAAAACTTGTGGGGTAAATGATCTGACTTCCTGGTCAGATACAATAACGTATACTGTTTTGTTAAAGTCAACTTTTCAAAAATGCTACTTGATCTTGGTCTGCTGTCTCCTTTGCCTGCCATCTTACAGCACATCTGACACCATAGCAGAG
The DNA here is from genome assembly GCF_963989245.1 of Nansenia antarctica. Taxonomy (NCBI): domain Eukaryota; kingdom Metazoa; phylum Chordata; class Actinopteri; order Argentiniformes; family Microstomatidae; genus Nansenia; species Nansenia antarctica. The sequence goes on along the minus strand of NC_137682.1, from coordinate 2,872,921 downwards.
TAGACAAGTTGTTAGGATATTATATTTGTCTACGGTTTTATTGTTCATTTTTGTAGCACCAGCTGCTCAGCTATGATGTTAGGTATCTTATCAGTTTTCCTGTTTTAATAGGCACGTTATCAGTATGGTGCCCTACACAAGACCAATTATAAGGTATTAAGGAGTTACTGTCTGTCTGGGACTGTTCTGTTTGGCCTTCAAGCCAGGTGCAGCAGAATACTAATTTCTCAGCTCTCACGTCAAACACAAGACAACACTAATTTCATAGTTTTAGACCATTATAATCAAGGCCATTAGGTATGACATCATAGTGACCAAAAGGGGAAGGGCTAAACGTATATAATAATATCATGTAAAATCTGAAGAGAACAACCTTCCTCCTGAGACCGCCTCAGGAGTTGGGTCCAGCTGATGCATCTCTGTACTCTACGTGTGATTTTCAATAAATATACCAAGTGTGCAACAGAGAACTTCTCTCCTCTTTCTTGGGGCAGTCGACAAAAGAACCGGATCGGATTTTGTTTCTGTTACACACCCGAAGGTAGTAACAAATAAGGGAGTCCACACATGTGTTTAAATGATACAATTAATGTTGTATTTAAGTAAATAAGCCAACATAAACTAAATAACATATGTATACGATTATGGATAAGAATCAGTAGTGTATGCCATGAGTGAATGGGTGTATAATGTATGTTGTATGTGTAAAAGGTGTATGGATGTATGTAGTGTAAAACTGAAAGGCCCCAAAACCGGGTACCCAGAGACCTCACAAACAACCCTAACAGAACCAAATCGGAAGGAAGGAAGGTAGAGAGAGCGCTGAGGACACACCCGTCTTATATATACATCCCAGCTCCCCAAACCCAGGTGACACCACTCAGCCTAACGACCCACCCACTCTGCCCAGGCTCCAGCCACAGCCAATATGCAGGCAGAGTGGGAGGCGTCACAGTTTCTAACAGTAGACAAGTGCTGACCGGGCCCAGGCAGAACAGGCCCAACCTGTTCAGGCCCTAAGAGGCCTGATATTTCCTTTTTCTCCCATTCTGAAGAGCTCAACTCTTTTGGCAAGGAAGAGTGTGTGTCTGTGGAGAAGGATTCTTCTGTACACAAGTGTGTACAGGAACTAACCAGGCATGCAAATAATGACAACGCTCTGCATACTGTACACGTGTACTGTGCATATACCATTTTTATTGCATTCACTTTGTTTTGACAATAAATATGTTCTGGACATGCAGTAGATATACTAACCATTCCACACATGTTTACAGCTGTCTATCTGGTCTAGATGTATCTGTATTAGGTATAGATCCAGTAGAGCTGTATAGTACATAGTGATCATGAACATGGAATAGCATCATCCCTACAGTAGACAGACATCCTCATGCTAGGATGAGGTAGGTCAACTTAGGATCCTAAGGACGGAGTTCACAGAATTTCCCATCATGCTCTCTGGCTTCTCTCCCTTCATCATGTTGCTGGTTAAATGGACTGCACTTATATAGCGCCTTTTTTGCTGCTCCAAAGCGCTTTACAACGGCCTCTCATTCACCCATTCACAGACACATTCACACACCAATGGCTGCAAGCTACCATGCAAGGCACCGGCCCGCTCACTGGGAGCAATTTGGGGTTCAGTGTCTTGCCCAAGGACACTTCGACATGTGGCCAGCCGGGGCTCGAACCGCCGATCTGCCAACCTTGCGATCATTAGATGGTGGGTCTACCTCCTGCGCCACAGCCGGTTGGGCATCCTGTGGGCACTGGCCAACAGCCCCATCCATATTCTATCAGGACAGGGACAGGGTGGGAACTTTCAGTTCTTGTAGAACAGTTCATTTCAGCACTTACACGATCCTACCCTTTCCATCGTAAACACAATACGCTGTGTGATCGACGAGGAAGGACATTTCTATCACATCTAACCTAAATAGAGGATGATGGATTGTATAGGCGACAACACACCGTTGTCTTCAGACAGATCACGCCCATGCTGTGGGTCCCGTTAGAACAACGCAGCTGTCGCAGCTGTTGTAAGAGAATCCCCTACTGTACTGCACCCTCCTCTCGTGTCGGCTTTCTGATAAGATTTTAACATTTGCAACTGCAACTCCAAGCAGGTGGAGACCAGAACATTTATCTCGCCCTTACACACACACACACACACACACACACACACACACACACACACACACACACACACACACACACACACACACACACACACACACCCTTCCCACTCGTCGACGACACAATCCTGTTTTTCAGAACAATGCAGGCAGTCAGTGTGTATAGAGGGTGTCAATAAACCCTATCAACACCTCAGCTCAGTACAATGCAACAATTCCAGAACAAACACAGGAAAAAGTCGTTGCTGCCGTTTCTGAAATGATTAGATTAGATTCAACTTTATGGTCGTTGCAGAGTACCAGACAAGTACGGGGGGGGGGGGGGGGGTTTGTTCATCCAGTGTGTGTGTGTGTAGGGGGGGTTCGTTCATCAGAGTGACAGCGGTGTGAAAGAAGCTGTTCTGGAGCCTGCTGGTACGGGACCTGAGGAGTCTCTTAGATGGTAGGGTTAGGGTCAGGGGTCAAACAGACCCGAGGATCCTGTACCTCCTGAGTCTCTTAGATGGCAGGGTCAGGGTCAGGGGTCAAACAGACCCGAGGATCCTGTAGTTCCTGAGTGAGTCTCTTCTGGAAGGGGCTCAAACAGACCGTAGCTGGGGGTTTGAGGTGTCCTTGATGACGCTTACCGCCCTCCTCCGCCGACACCGGTAGGGTTTCCACCCGTCCCTTAAAATACGGAATTGTCCCGTATCTGACAGTTAAAAGATGCGTCCCAATACGGGACGCTGTTTGTTCCGTATTTTCAATCCACCCGCATTGTGTGATTCCTCCAATACATCATATCAATGCTTAAAAATGGCTTTATTGAAACAATGTTTAACTTATGATTCACTAGCACTGGCGCCTCCCCCCACCCCGCCCTTGGGCCCGTGGTGGTCGTGGTCCCGAGGAGCGGGGCCCCCTACTGCGAGGGGTGTCCCTTATTTCTCTGACTGAAAGGTGGCAACCCTAGACACCGGTCTGCTTCGAGGGACTCGATTGGTAGGGAGATTGGTGCTGATGATGATGCTCTGGGCAGCTTTCACCACCAAATGATCTGAGCTTTTTAAGATGTTCCATTGAAGTGGGCGCAGCTCAAACCCCTCGACACTCTTCCTCGATCCTTTGAGATTCGGTCAGTGACAGAGAAGTCAAACCGAGGGCCTCAGGTCAGACCTTGACTTGTCCCTGCGGTTGAAGTCCCTCTGTCTGTCTCCACCTCTCAGGGGTCTGGCAGCGGGTGCAGAGGTTCTTTCTCCAGGCCGATCTTACACACCACCTCCTCCTGCACTGGAACATACAGCTTACCTACAGAGATCTGGAACAAAGAGGATATGAGGGAAGGGCTTAGTTACAGAGCAGTGAGTCTGTGTCTGTGTCTGTGTCTGTGTCTGTGTCTGTGTGTGTCTGTGTGTGTGTGTGTCTGTGTGAGTGTGAGTGTGAGTGTGAGTGTGAGTGTGTGTGTGTGTGTGTGTGTGTGTGTGTGTGTGTGTGTGTGTGTGTGTATGTGCGTGTGCGTGTGCATGGGGGTTGATCTACTGGACAGCCACTGCTGAAGGAGAAGAGGATATCCGTTTTACCATCTGTTCTTTATTGTTGTTCATCATGTCCTTGAAAATCGACGACGGATCCGGAATCATGGGGAATAGTATCATTTTATACCTAAAAATTAGACAGAAAATGGCAAAATGCCAATTAACTATTGATCCAAATACCAATATGAGATTTAAGATGGTAGTATTGCCAAACATACTCTCTCCCCACACACACACACACACACACACACACACACACACCCCACGTATGGATATACTGTACATACAGTAGGTTCACTTACTTCCTAAACCAAACGAGGGACAGCATGACAGAGAGCGCGACCACGGCAGGAACGACAACAGCAACCACAGTCATCGACCAATCAGCAGCCTCGTCCTCACCTGAGACAAACACATGAGACAAACACATGGTAAATGGACTGCACTTATAAGAAAGGAAGTGTGTAGAGGTGTGTTGTTGTAGGAAGTGTGTAGAGGTGTGTTGTTGGAAGTGTGTAGAGGTGTGTTGTTGTTGGAAGTGTGTAGAGGTGTGTTGTTGGAAGTGTGTAGAGGTGTGTTGTTGTAGGAAGTGTGTAGAGGTGTGTTGTTGGAAGTGTGTAGAGGTGTGTTGTTGGAAGTGTGTAGAGGTGTGTTGTTGTAGGAAGTGTGTAGAGGTGTGTTGTTGTAGGAAGTGTGTAGAGGTGTGTTGTTGTTGGAAGTGTGTAGAGGTGTGTTGTTGTAGGAAGTGTGTAGAGGTGTGTTGTTGTAGGAAGTGTGTAGAGGTGTGTTGTTGTTGGAAGTGTGTAGAGGTGTGTTGTTGGAAGTGTGTAGAGGTGTGTTGTTGGAAGTGTGTAGAGGTGTGTTGTTGTAGGAAGTGTGTAGAGGTGTGTTGTTGTAGGAAGTGTGTAGTACAGGTGTGTTGTTGGAAGTGTGTAGAGGTGTGTTGTTGGAAGTGTGTAGAGGTGTGTTGTTGGAAGTGTGTAGAGGTGTGTTGTTGGAAGTCTGTCCAGGTTTCATATAACATTGTTGGATTCAGGCAGACCAGACATTGTGTCACTACTCTGTTTCCTACTGTAAATGGTAAATGGACTGCACTTACATAGCACCTTCTTTGCTGCTCCAAAGCACTTTACTTTAATCTTTCACCCATTCACACACACATTCACACACACCAATGGCGGCAAGCTGCCATGCAAGGCGCTGGCCCGCTCACTGGGAGCAATTTTGTGGTTCAGTGTCTTGCCCAAGGACACTTCGACATGTGGCCAGCCGGGGCTCGAACTGCTGATCTGCCAACCTTGTGATCATTAGACGGCGGCTGTACCTCCTGCGCCACAGCCACCCACATGCCCAACATCAGTGGCGTAGGACGAATCTAATAGAACGACCTAAGAGCTTATCTTATTTTCTTATTATCCATGACGTTCTGGTCCCACTTTATATATATATAGATAGTTGATCATTTTTTAGCATCTGTAGACTATGAACTGTAAGTGTTGACATAAAAATTCACAAGGTTTAGGATTAGGGTATGGTTGAGGGTTGAATTTAGGTTTAGGATTAAGGATTATTATGTTTAGGGTTAGGGTTACTGGAGTTTACCGGTTTGTTGATAATCAGTTGAACATTTGTAAACTATTTGTAGGAGTTTGATTATATGCCACAGTACACAGTACACCCCCCCCCCCCACCACCACCACCACCACCGGCAACCCTCCAGTCACTGGCTTGGGGCTCACATGATTTGAGTCAGAAAACATTCAGCTATTTCAATAACAATATAATCAAACATCACACACTGTGTGACCTGAGGGGATGTGGAAGAGGATGCGGATCACCCCACAGTGATCCGCAACGCCCCCACCCTGGACTCCTTCAAACTAGCCCTAAAAACTCATCTGTTCTCCAAGGCCTTTGGCCCCTAGTCATTGTTTCAGTTTTGTTTTGTTTGTTTTCTGTTTTGTCTGTCCGATCATTCCCCTGTGGGCTTTTTGAAAGGCGCTTGATAGGATGCATTTTATCTGTATGCTTAGGTAAACCCTGAATACTTTAATCATTAGTGATTATCAGCAAATGTAACATCTGACTATTGAGAAATGAGCCAACCTCTCTTGCTGTATCAGCACGGGACTGCAAACTATCTGTCTGTAACTGGACCTGAGCCAAATATAGAGACCACGGGACCAGTTGGGACCTAAGGACAGTGGAGCCTTGTGGTGGTCAGCCAGGTGGTAGACTTATATGGGTACTGGGGTCAATAGATCAGTATATTTGGGAACGAACGGTCAGCTGACTGAGAGTCAGGTAACTGGTGACCGGAACAAACAAACCGTTATGGTAGGGAAGCAGAGGCAAGCTAGCTTCTAACTTTAGTATGTAAACATGTATGACGGGTGACCGATGATTGGCAAGGGACAGCTGTTTCCGGTGTCAGCGGAAATCTAGCATATAAGGCCGCTGCAAAATGTCATTCGGGACGAGTCTCTCACCGTTGCTTGCCGTGTATTGAGAGGCTGGTCCAGCGCTGTGTAATGGATTAAACTTTATCTTAATTGTCTATCTCGAGCATTAATTAATTATCATAAGGAAGCAACACCTCTCGGTCTCCGCATTCATCTGACATTCATCTTATCAAATTGGCGTCTACGAACAGGATCAGCTTTAAAAAGGTAGGAAATATCTAACATATTGACTGCCTTCCCAGCTGAACAAAAAACCTGTAATTTTTTTCCTTGACTGAAGGAAAGGGGGATGAATTTGATGATGGGGGGGCTAATGACTGAATTGGACTAAATATTAAAGTTTGAGTATTGCTGTGTACATAAAGGTTATTTATCCACATAGAATAATGCGTTATAAAGGACAGAGCTGCTAGGTGTCACTCTGGAGGAGATTAATACTGATACTGGATATTGATTAATTCATAGAAGAATTGATTAAACGGAATTGGGCATTCCGTGGGTTTTTATTTATGTTTTTATCTGTAAGGTACAGACATGTGTTTATCTGTATGGTACAGAAATATGGTATTGTGTTATAGCACAGGATTTGAAACTATGAAGTAGAATGTTGATTAAGATGGTTAAATGAATAAGGTATTGACACGCAAGTGGTTATGGTATGTAATTTGAAGTGTGATTTATAGAAAGTGTTTAAAGTGGTCTAGTAATGTGGTATTATGTAGAGAAACAGGATAATGAAAGATATAGGTCAGCGGTAAAAAAGACAGTTGTAGGACGATAAGACGTTGAACGGATACGGTATTTGTGTTAATGTTAGAGCGCAACAGATTTGAGTGACAAGATTGATTTATTGAGACAGGAGAGAACAGATGAGACGTGGATTTAAATGACCTTGATGAGACGCAATGCAACAGACTGAATTAAAGTATATAACACGAATGGTGTAACTATAAAGCTCTAACGAGACAATTTAGATAAAAGAATTCCTTTTTACTAACATTGTGTGCAGTGTAATTAATCAAACATGGGGAATCGAATGTCTAGGACAGCAAATTGTGAAAAACGGATTATTAAGTACAAGTCGGTTAGGGACTTGCCACGAGGGGAAAAGAAATCTATTAAGAAACTATTGGAAATTGATCCACACATAATTGATATTCCGATAAAATACACTGATACAGTGACACCAAAAGGATGGATTTTACTTAAATTAGGACCATTCTATGCAGAACCGTTTCTAACAAAGATTGCGGAATGGAGTGACGATAATTTCCCAAGTATCGGGAGTTTTGAAAAGAATAAACTAAAGATTATTGATGAATATTTGATATCAAACAAAAGCATTTGCGACCCATTATGGGATATTGATTACATGAAAGAAGTCTATCAAGCATGGGTAATAATGTCTAATCAATGGCCTGGTAATATTGTCAGAAAGAAGGAACACAATAGGTTTAACCCTATACCCAAGGTAAAGGAGATACGGAGCGTGTCTCCTCCTGTACAGCCGGAACAGGCGGAGCAGTCTGTGATACGCAGCGTGGTCCGGGTGCAGGCACCATTGTTAAATATAGAGGAGAAAGTACTGTATAAACCATTAACCCTGAATGACGTATCTGCAATCATAATCGACGCACCCAGACCCTTGATTAACCCAAAAGGATTCATAAATTGGTATGAAACAATGTTGCTACATGGTAATTTGAATGGCACGGATTTAAGATACATTCTGATCACGTTAATGCCAGATGTTGAAATTGATACTTTGATAAATGCTTGTGAAACTTTGAATGAAGATAATGATGGGCCATGTAGAGGTAATACAATTAATGAACGATTCCCATGGTTTAATAAACAACACAAAGTGACTCACATTGAACAATTAACTAAATTTCTAAACGAACATGCTAGCCAAAACCGTGATATCTCACAGATTCTGAACTGTAAACGTAAGCCTAATGAAACAATGTCTGACTTTGTAATCAGATTCCAAAATACCTGGAGAGAAAAGGCGAATTTGGAATTAGATGACAAACCTAACGCATTCTTTACAAATATGATTCTAGATGGTATTGGAGACGATGCGAAAAACTTTAAATTATCAACACCGGACATTTTCTCAATGACACCAGCATTGATTGAAAAACGAATAAGGGAATTAGAAGCTTTGGGATTGTTTAATAAGCAACACCAACCACAAGTCTTGGAGCTGGCGCAATACGCGGATCTAGAGGGTTGGAATGAATACTAAGCATTATGGGTAATGAAGTCTTACGTGAAGCATGTCGAGTGATAGAGTTATAGGGAAATCATTGAGTTAAGTAATAATAATCCTTGTATTGATTAACATATTGTAAACAAATGATAAAGAGTGAAATGAATAACTATTGTATTTTCAGGACAAGCTAAATAGCTTAGCACCAACAGCAGAAAAGTGGTAAAGAGACGAGGGGTGAAACACTGCTCCACAACGCTGCACCAGGGACGACGCTCTGAAACAACACTATTAATAGAACTGCCCTTGCAAACAAGACGCAGCTCGGTGACACAGACACGCAGAGAACACATAGAAGTGTTAGACATGAAAATGTAGTTGTCTCTTATTGTAATTATCATACAATTCTGCATTGACTCAGTAAACGTAACATTTGAATTTACTTAGTAAACAGAGACATGCATTGATGACTGTTGATGTTCACACAAGCAAAGAGGAATATGTGACATTTTGATTGATGAATAATCCCGAACGGACAACACAACTCTTGCCAATTCTATCTCCTGACAGAACCGAGAAACTGCAGGGAAAATGAGCGACGGACTAACAACGGGGGCGTTGCTGAGGGCCGATCTAACAGAAGTGGGGGCTGAAATGACAGTGAACGATTGACGGATGAGAGAAAGGGGAAACCACAAATGATAATTCTCTGTGTAACTGTAAACGAAAATGTTGTTTTTCTGTTTGAAAGCGGAAACATGATAATGACATGACAGACTACAGACTTTGATAAAGCAATTACACATACGAATATGACGGTATTTTACACAATCAACAGTGTTAATCGGCCAACAGCTGAATGCACGAGCATTACACATTGATGCAACATTTATGATAAAGAACCATTCACACTGACTCAAGAATGTCTCTGATAAATCTACTAAAACCAACGGGTGATTGACTGAGAAATATTTGACTATAAGAAAGGGATAGAACATTTAAATGTTCACAGCAAATGTAAATATTAATGCAAAATAAGCTCATAGTGTACATAGACCAACGGGGAAGTATTCAAGCCATCAGTTATGATTATGATCAGAATGTTTAACATACGGGTAGAATAGAACCTATCTACCTCATTAAAAGTATGCGTATGAGAATTGACTCAGATTGCACATTGACAGTAAATAAACTAAGTATTAAAGAACTGATTTGGATATTAAAGGGACGGTTCACGGTTTTTCACAACACACGTCCTAGTTTGAATACCCATGGCATGAACTTCAAATGACAAATCTTTTGTTTCCTCTAGGAGCATTGATGAAGGACGAGTTAACCATTTTGAGAGAAACTAAATGTCTGTCTACCTGTACTTAACGATTGTGCAATCCCTGTATCTAAAAATGTCTCAGCAGGCAAGTGCATAACTCACTAGATGGGGGGGACCACAGGGGGCCCAACCCACTCTCCACTCTGACGATGAGAACCAAGAAAAGGGGAAAACACGTATTATGAAACGATTACTGATTCCAGTACCATAATGATAACTATCTCTGCTATTAACAATTATTCTTGATGTTGTTGTGAATTAAGATTGAAACTAGGACAAGAGATACCGGACAGACGATGCGTGCCGAGAGAAACCGTGTGATCCTGGCCTCATTGTGCATAAGATGGATGACCACAATTCTATCGGTTCTGTATACGCTCTGGGTGATAACTAACGAAACAGACTTTACTTTAACTGAAGACTCTGACACTAATCTTGTTCGCATGCGTCGTGACATCCAGGGAGTTAAACCAAATAGCGCACTAGACTCAGTTGCAGGAGTTTGCCAGTTTGTTGACAATTGTTGTACGTATTCACCACAACAGGAGTAAACCTTTAAGATCAGACAATGGGGACATAGAACAATAGGGGAGAGAAAAGTAGGGGGTAAGGATTTAGAGTTTCAATAACACTGTTAAAACATTTGAGCAAGCAGCATGAGGGTGAATGAAATAATTTCTACTGTGAGTCTCTCAATAACACAGCAACAATACAAGAGGACGAGAAGGCGAAAGACAACAATGTTCCAGCGTCTCAGATAGTGCCTCATTGCGACCGGAAAAGCATGATGGTCCCTCTGTTGAAGATCGACCTAGGATATCGAAGACACCTAAAGAAAAGGATTGACGATATCCCTATTTGTTAAAAATGTATAATTATGTAACAAACTATGGAAAAACATGTGATTTGAATTAATGATGGAAATGATACCTACTTCATTTGTAATGAGTAGTTAGACATAGCAATGAGAAACCTATTTGGATATTTTCTCCTTTAAACAACAAAGGTTTTTATCCAAAGGAGGTGATTATTAATCAGAGTAGTTAACCACAAAGTGACCTTTTACTCATGCCAAGTCAATTGTGGAGTGAGATGTTTGTTCACTTTGTCAGGCCACATGACTGGGAGCTTGCATTTGTCCATGGGAAAAGTCATTTAAAGACGATTCCGGGGGAGGAATGCAGGATCTCAACCATGGGGAAAGAAAGAGAAATAATTAAAGTTACTATCCATTAGAGAAGAAAAAAAAGAGTGGGCTGATAGGATGCATTTTATCTGTATGCTTAGGTAAACCCTGAATACTTTAATCATTAGTGATTATCAGCAAATGTAACATCTGACTATTGAGAAATGAGCCAACCTCTCTTGCTGTATCAGCACGGGACTGCAAACTATCTGTCTGTAACTGGACCTGAGCCAAATATAGAGACCACGGGACCAGTTGGGACCTAAGGACAGTGGAGCCTTGTGGTGGTCAGCCAGGTGGTAGACTTATATGGGTACTGGGGTCAATAGATCAGTATATTTGGGAACGAACGGTCAGCTGACTGAGAGTCAGGTAACTGGTGACCGGAACAAACAAACCGTTATGGTAGGGAAGCAGAGGCAAGCTAGCTTCTAACTTTAGTATGTAAACATGTATGACGGGTGACCGATGATTGGCAAGGGACAGCTGTTTCCGGTGTCAGCGGAAATCTAGCATATAAGGCCGCTGCAAAATGTCATTCGGGACGAGTCTCTCACCGTTGCTTGCCGTGTATTGAGAGGCTGGTCCAGCGCTGTGTAATGGATTAAACTTTATCTTAATTGTCTATCTCGAGCATTAATTAATTATCATAAGGAAGCAACACCTCTCGGTCTCCGCATTCATCTGACATTCATCTTATCAGCGCTATATAAATTAAAGTTATTATTATTATTATTATTATTACCATAACTTTCCACTGCGCTCCAGTCGGTCCCTCCTCTCCCGCCTGAGCACTGGTAGTTGGCTTTCACCTGGACTCTGTACTGGCAGCCGGGGTCGTACGGGATCACAACACTCTCACTCCTCTGGCCCCCTGCGATGTTCTGACTCTGAAAAAAAGAAACAAATCATTCTTGAGCAGCACTCCCAACTGGAATTTCACAAACGTAAAATAGGATTTCAAAAGCCAACTGATTTTTACACATAATGTATTCCATTTGGCCCAGTCCCAGATCCCGTATGTACTGCACATGTACTGCTTTATGTTTACCCATCTCCTCTGGCTCTGACAATCCTTATCCATTATCCCAAACATGACAATAATAGTCAGTCTGAGCCTCAGAGGAGGATGCTACTGGATACAAATGAGGGATCAGGGTTTCAATGGTACAGTTCAGATGAATGGCCTGGCTCATTTTCACAAAAGTGACCTTGACCCAGGCCATTCCAATAAAACTCTAGTTTTAGCCGCATTCCTGATCTGAGCCATATAGTGAAAAACACAGGGCTTTTGCTTAAAAAGCACAATAACAATAAATCCTAGTCTGCACTATTTCCCGCCTTTCAGGGATGGGAAGGAAGTATTTTAAATTATAAAACAGTTAGTTCCGACCAAGTCATTTGATTGGACAAGAGGCATTCCATGAGTGCTGATATACAGTATAACAGCACTGGGACCTTTAACTATATGTATCACTCCGCCGCACAGATGTTCTACTAAATGACCGTTAATTAGACTACATGTTTGTGTTCAGGTTACTAGGCAACAGTCCATTTGAAGTTCAGTTGCGGAACTGTTATTATTATTTTTTTATGATTAAATAAACAAACAAATCATAATCTGTTGTCGCTTATTACTGTTAACTAATAAATTGCGCTGTAGAACTGTTGTATAAAAGCAATATCACACTCGAGGTCGTGCTGTTATACTGAATATCAGCACGGCTGTAATTGTCTTCAGTACTGGGCCTGTGGCCTCGTACCTACGACCGAATCACAGCCGTGCTGATATTCAGTATAACACACTCCCTCTCGTGTGATATTGCTTAGTTGAATTGGATCAAATTGGACAACGCCTCCATGGCTTACCAGAGACTCCTTACACTTGCTGTAGTTTAGGATGTAGTTCCAGCAGGTTTCGTGGGTAAGGTCTGGTGCTGTCCAACTCACGAGAAGTTGGTCATGATGAGATGATGATGATCTCTTTGTGATCATCAGCTTGGGGGGCGGAGGATTAACTGAAGAGAATCAGAATCAAATCAAATGGAATTTTCTTGGTTATCTACTTGAGAGCATGGATGGACAGTGTAATGAAATGAAAGAAACGAGAAATATGAGTTAAATTAGTTTTGATTGATGATTTTCAAAAACATAAGTGACACGGTCCGGTGAAAAGGGAACGAGAACCATTAAAATTATTCCTACCGACAGGAATCCTCCAGAACTTGTTTCGTACAGATGAGCCGTCGAGTGTTCCGTTGAGCAGGAAGAAGACGTGACATGCTAGGAACCCATCTCCACTCAGGTGACATCCTGTCTTCACACCGTCTCTATAGAGGTACTCGCTGCATGCTGTTACACGGGGTCTACCCTCCGCCCTGAAACAGAATGGATGAGGGTGATTGGCTGCCCTTTGCCCCCCCTTGAGGCCCTGTTTAAAAGCAGGGCTTTGGGGAGGGCCAGGAAGATCATGGCTGACCCCGCACACCCAGGACACGGTCTCTTCGCCCCGCTCCCCTCAGGCAGGAGGGTGCGGTCCCTAAAGACTGTGAAGGCCCGACACGCACACAGCTTTTTCCCCACAGCCATCCGGCTCCTAAATGCTGCTGGCACCTGTCCGGCTGTAAACCGCGCTCCACTGTCCCAAACCAAATTCCTAACATGTTTACATGTCATGGCAATAAAGTCTTCTGATTCTGATTCTGAGAGGCCAGAAATATTGCTGAAACTAGACTCACAGTATTGTAACTTAAATTCAGCAACTGGGGGACCTCTGGTGAGTCCAGAGGCAAACTGAATGTTGATATAACAGCAACCAACCAACAATAGGTTTTCTATACTGGAGCCCAGTTTCCATTGAGCCTGATTGAAGCCTGATTAATTGACAATCTTCTTGTTAGATCCTCCATAAAATGTTATCCTAAATCATTGGCAAACTCACAGAGCAGTCACCTACAAGCAGCCCAATATACAGTCATGTGAAAAAGATAGGATACCCCATGAAAGCATTTGTGTTTTTCAATATATTCAAACATCCCCAGTGTCAAAGAGAGATTGGAACATATTACCATTATTTTTGGCAATGTAAATTGATTAAACGATTTTTGGGGGGCAAAAGTCCACATCCATGGTGGCTCGCTTTGAGGGAGTAAAAGCGATTGCTGAGGGCATAGCAACACAAACTTCACGTCACAGTAGCATTCATGATTAGGGTGTCGCCTCATCCAGGCTTTTTAGGGATTCCCCTCAAGTGAAACTTCTCATGTTCACTCAAACAGGGTATCCGCGGTGTCTTGAAAAGTATTAAAAGTTGATAAATAAATGTTGGGAAAATCAAGACCCTTAATTATTAAAAAGTCTTATCATGATTTTATGAGGTCTTGAATTTTGTTGGTATTTTTCTGAATTAGACTCTGTCCAAAGAGTTTGAGTCCTAAAACGTTTAGTAAAAGTTTGTGAATTTATTAGTTTTATTAAAAAACAAAGATGAACTGGAGATTCTGTTGTATGATAGTGGTCTAGTCTATTGCAAACTAAAACTGTTAAGTTAAAGGTGTCACTGATGTAAACGGTTGCAGCTCGAAGTGGCGGTGAGGTCTGGAAAAATATTGACAAGGTCTTTAAAAAGTCTTAGAAAGGTATTGAAATTAACCTCAAGATTCCTGTATATACCCTGAGTAGGTAACATAGACACGGCTGTTCTAGTGTCAACTGTCACTTAGATCCAACTGTCACTTTCAAATTAACCTCAAGATTCCTGTATATGCCCTGAATAAGAATCTGAATTGAGCCATGGACTGTCAGTGGTGGAGCAACAGGAAGTAAGTCAATCTCACCAGTAGTAGAGTTGGAGTTCTCTAGCTGGGTGCCAGGAACAGTTCATGGCCTTAGAGGAGTAGAGGGAACAATGGAAGTCTGTAACCAGCTCTGTCACAGGAGAGACGACGACACACATTAATCTTCCTGGAGTGCCCAGAATAGTAAGTAAATATAAATATAATATAAATGTAATATTGCCTTTGTTCTTCTTTTCAGAGCATCAGAAATGCTTCATTAGAGATATATCGTGAGCTTAGAATTATAAGGTTCTATCTCCGTTTAGGGCAGTTCAGAGATATTGAGCGTCAAAGTTTTTACATTCCATTATGTTTTGTGAGATGGAACCTTTGTATTTTATTAATTACTAACTCAAAAATGTCAACATTTAAAAAATAACACCACACAGGCATTAATAAACACCTAATGGATCAGATTATGTAAAAAAAACTCAATTTTGACAAAAATGGAGATAGAACCTTATAATTCTAACGTCACGATATGCTGGTTAATGTCATACATGTTCATGCATTCCCACACTGTCCTGATGAGTTTATATTGAGATCAGAGTTTCTTAAAATGCCAGTCCATTTTTATTAGGAGACTGTCTGTCACCTGTCACATACCTATGTCTTTGGAACTGGGGATCGTTATGGTAACAGGCTTGCTTTTGGTCTTCTTTCCGCAGTAAGAGTCCACAGGGTTGGTTTGCACTGTGAAATGCACAGTCTCCTTAGTGACGACACACATGTTATAAAACCTGACTTTCCGAATTACAGGTTCAATCATCTGCAGAGGGGAGAAATACAGTGGAGTGGATATTATGCTAATATCAAATCAAATCAGACTTTATTTATATAGTAGTGCCTTTCGTGCAAAATTGCAATACAAGGTGCTTAACAATATAACGGAAACACAACAATAGAAAGAAAATAAACAGTATTATAAGGTAATTAGTAGTATAGGAAATAAGACACATGGTAGAACACAGAGACCAGTACACAGTAAAAGAGCGTAGATTAAAATAAGATGGATTAAGAGAATGCTAAACTATAAAGGTATGTTTTAAGATTTCTTTTAAAGGTCCCATATTATGAAAAACGTTTTCAGTGCTTTTTTTTCCACTTTGGGAATTACTTTTGCTGTTTTCATTTTGCTGGGAAAAATAATACCTGTTTGGAAGGCTTGACTGCAGAGCAGTGTGTCGTGGTTTCACTACATTCTACATTCTACATTCTATAATAAAACTAATGACATATCAATTTCAGTCCAATCAGTGGACTTTTTATTCTTACATTTTTAAACAATGGCGTAAAGTATTTCCTTTTCATCAATGGTGTTCTGTGTCAAATCAGTTAACAGATCTTTGACCTATTTACATTTTTTATATATATTTTTTAAGATTGCAAAAACAGAAAGGCGGTCACTTATGTCATTTATGAGTAGTTTATCTATACTATTTCGCTTTAAATTGTATTTGTGAATATGTTGTCCATGTAGCAGTGCCATTATTCTGCTTGTTTTTATAATCACAGGAAATAGGCTGTTGCTGTACATTGAATTGTCTATTGTCCTTTTGTTTCCATGTGGGTTTAACAAATCAATATTAAAATCATCACATACAATTTGCACCTTTTTGTCATTAAATTTGTCAAACATACCAGTTAGTTTATCCTTGACTCAAGACATCATTGTATCAAGGCAAGTTCCTTTAAACACAGTCTTAAAAACTAGGATAGGGATACGGTCACGTGAGCAGGTGGAGGGTTTTAATTGCATCACTTAATTCCTAAGATTTCTTTATCAACAGCAGCAAAATCATTCGTAGCAGTCTTGGCTCACACACATTCAGTATAACATGGTTAGATTGAACCTGATTTGTGTTATCTTGTCTCTGCAAACCCCTTTTAGGAGCTGGATGATGTATGAGGCTGTCAATAGTTGAGAAACGCAAACTGGGATTATTATGATTTTTAGAAATCAGTTCTGAGAAATTAGCTTGTCTTGCATTTCTAATTGCTTTGTTGTCTTTTCTAAACATTATTTTTTTATATAAATCTTTTTATTGCAAACAACAGTCAAGTGACAAGAAGTAATAGCAGTCTTTGTTTACATTTGTTTTTTGTTTTGTTTTGTTTGTTTTCTAACCCCACCCCCCTCCCACAGGTATGCTTGGGCCACAAATAATAACAATACAAAAAAGAAAATGAAAGTAAACATGTTGTCATGGTGACCTAAAATGTTTCTTTATGTTAATAATATCTCCAGTGCTCCATGGTGGTTTCTGTTTAGATGTAATCTTCTTAAATGTCGCTGGTGCCATAGTGTCAATGATCTTGTCTTCAGCTTATTAT
Organism: Nansenia antarctica; assembly: GCF_963989245.1. Taxonomy (NCBI): domain Eukaryota; kingdom Metazoa; phylum Chordata; class Actinopteri; order Argentiniformes; family Microstomatidae; genus Nansenia; species Nansenia antarctica. The sequence continues at coordinate 2,855,909 of NC_137682.1, read as the reverse complement.
TAAAATAGTTGACTATGACTATCATCACAAGTGGAAGGTAAAAAAACCTAAGCACCTATTCCGCTATGTAATAACATTGGTATAACCTTACAACAACTTAGTTTAGTTCATACAAATAACAATCTTGATCAAATATAAGTCTCAAATATAATGTAAAAAGGAACTATAATTATTATTTTTTGATATTTCTTTCAGATATTTAGAAGTTAATAATTACTTAAAAATGAAACATGAACCATTTTTATTTATTTACTTTATTATTAAGTAAATTAAAAAGGAAAATATCATCATTACATGTCAGATAGTAGGCTATAGCATATAAATAGATTGGTGACGGTCACCCATCAGTCTACTCTGTGTATCATTTTAGAACAGCCAAGAAATCTGTGTTATTGGCCTACTGTATATGCCGATCTACAGTAGCATCGAAAATAATGTACCTTTTTACAAAGCACACAGTATGCTACTATTTGTATTTATATATTCATAGGTCAATGGTTGGTTACAACATTGATAATTTATTGTCCTCCTTGAAGTATGAATGTTCATTCAGCCCCATGTGCAGCACAGCCATTTCTTTGTTTGGTTTTGAGTCCTCTCTTGTACTGTTTTTTCTTAGTTTCCTCCTTTTTTGTTTTTGTTTTGTATTGTTCTAAAAATGTAAAAACGGGTGACTTTATACTTTTAACAATTTGTATATTTGGTATTGGTAACCCAATAAAGATACTTCTGAGAAGGAAAATCATGTACCTAAACTAAATAACCAATCTAAACTGAGTTCTTCTATTTTTCATGAAACCCAATGGAACTACTGTAGAATGGAGCTATGTGACCCACCTGGTTGATGTTCGTAGTGAACTGGTATTGAACTTCGCAGGCGCCCAAACCTCCAGGCTCGGTCCAGGTCACATTCACACAGAAGTCGTTAGTCCACCGCAATGTCACGTTCAGCGGCGCAGGGAGCGGATCTGGAGAGACAATAAGTGATACACTTTCATCACCTGTCCTGTATTGACTATATTGGCTCTTATGGAATAGATAAGTCATGTCATAAACATTGCCACAGTCTGTGGCACACTGCGATGATCAATGTTTATGACATGACTTATCTATTCCATAAGAGCCAATATAGTCAATATACAGTATACACTTTAGTTATTTGACTCACATTCTGACTCAAAATAATGTGTATTTTAAAAAAAACTAAAAAAAACTAATACAAAACAGAAGCTTATAAGTGAACAACATACAGGTATAAAGGCCCTTGCACACCAATGCGTTCTTTACGTCCGTTAAAAAAGAAATGTAGAACTCATGTTGTGTCAATCACGCTTGCACACCGAATCCGAAATATTCGTCCGTCATAATTTTTTTCGGAACAGGTTCGATTTTCTGCCGTTGATTCAACTAAACCATAATTGCTTTGTACTTGATTAGTTGAATCAGGTGTGCTGGTGGTCCCAGAGGAGAGGTTTGAGAACCACTGGTATGGAGAACCCAAAAATGTAATGTTTACAGAAGTTAATGTCTCAAGTTTTATCTCAGCGGTTAGTCGAGTGAAAGAAAAACAACATACAGATGATCATTCACACAATAATACCACGACAGCGTCCGGCACTAAACAATAACATTCATTTAGCACATGTTTGCATTTGCATTTGCATTTGGTGTGCAAAGACGTCACTTGTGTTTTTCCTGGATTGAGAGACGGGATAATTGCTTAATTTAAATGAGCCTTTACTGACGTCGATTCCTGGAACACGGCAAGGAATTCTGGAATTCCGTAATTAGAAAACAAACGATTTACAGTAACAGAGTTTGTGAAATGATATGCCTATCAATCAAATTAAATAATGTAAACACACTGGCATTACCTGTCTCGGTGGTTTCTGTTGCAACCAACATAATGCAATATGGAAGGAACAAAATAAATCCCCAGTATTTCACAACCATGCTGCCCGGTGCGTAATGTCTCTCCTCCTCCACAATGTCCGTCTGAAGTTCTCAGAATCGTGGAACAGAACAACAGATGTCCCTCAAACTAAGCGAGCAGAACAGAAACCCTATAAGGCTACATGCAGATATCGATCAACTAAACCTAACCCAGGGTGTACGTGTCTGCTGCCTAGGAAGGTGTTTCTCCGTGTACAGCAGACAATTAGGGCGGAGTTTGCGTGGGACAGACAGATGGCGCAATCATTGATCCATAACAGTGACAGCAAAATGCAATCATATGTGTGTGTGAGAAGTGTGTGTAATGTAAATATATATATATATATTTTTTCTTGATCGATGTTATGACCACTGGCGGACTCAGGGGGGGGGGCAGGGGGGGGCGTCTCTCTTAAGTGCCCTTTTGAGTGGCAGAAATAAGAGGACGTGCCCTACTGGTGCCCCTCCAATGATCTAAATTTGACCATGTGCCCCCACAGTTGAAAAACGTCGCACTAAAGTGTCCTTTTGAGTGGCAAAATGAGTGGATGTGCCCTATTAGCTGCCCTTCCAATGGTCTAACCTTGACCATGTGCACTGATGGGGTCCCATGTTGTGCAGTAGGTGCCCTTTTTTTCTTTTCGCCCCCCCTGCCCTTCAAACAGCTTGAGTCCGCCACTGGTTATGACCCAATAGGACAATCAGTCCTACTTGTGTGAATCGTTTTTGGCCACCATAGAGTTGACTTCTTACAAAACCTTTGATTTATTTTTTATTTTATTGAAAAATGGCTTTACAAAGTAGTTTAACAAGCAGCTGTACTTACATATACAGTGTTATTAAAAATGCAAAATAAAAAAGGCAATTGGGGTAACACCGCTCTAACCAGACCAGATTGCATGTATTGACGTATTGGTCCAAATAGTACAAATATAAATACGTACAGCACATACATACATACACAGAAACAGTATATTCTTTTTACAGCATAACAATATATTATGTACATCTGCATATGATCTATCTGCTCATTTTCAGTGTAGCACTTGTGAAATACTGTACAATCATGTTGAAGTTGTATTACTCGAAATAGAGGAGACTTTTGTGAGAATACAGAGGCACAAGGTCCAAACCAGAGGCACGAGACAGCTTTAGTTTACAATCTGCCCATGTCAGAACTTACTGTAGCTCCACAACTGAGTGACTGACATATCGTGATCTTAGAATGATAAGGTTCTATCTCCGTTTAGAATGATAAGGTTCTATCTCCGTTTAGGTGCAGTTCAGAGATATTGAGCAAAAGTTGTCAAAGTTTTTACATTCCATTATGTTTTATGAGATGGAACCTTTGTATTTTATTAATTACTAACTAAAACATTTCAAAATTTTACAAATAACACCACACAGGCATTAATAAACACCTAATGGATCAGATTATGTCAAAAACTCAATTTTGACCAAAAATGGAGATAGAACCTTATAATTCTAACGTCACGATATGGCTTTTCTCCTCCATACATGTTTGTCCCTACTTCCTCCTCATGTCATCATCCAATGACGACAACACAGTTGGACTATGTTACTGTTGTCTAAGCTGCTTGATAGTTTTACAGAGCCTTATAACAGCACTTACGTTTTAATGTGTCTGAAATGCACAACCCTCTGATAGAGCAGCACGCAAGAGAAATACAAGAGTTTTTTGCATTGATCATAGACAATAGGGTAGCCATTACTGGGTCATCCACAAACGTGGTTTATCTCCTTGAAACCTCTCCCATGATCCTCTTGGTTTAGTAGGGATTCAGAGGCGGCGTATTGATATGATACCAGACCTATAGGAGTGTAAGGTTAATACTAGTTTGTTTTCATTAATATTTCCATTGGAATGCCCAGTGGAATGGAACCAATGGAAACAGTCATGAAATTCCGGACGAGCTAAATCTAGCATACCTACACGAGAGAGAGAGAGAAAGCCAGTAACATTTTTTTTTACCAGTTGTGTGGTTCAAATGAGCTACCTTTGGAGTGATTAGGCTACTGTAATCTGTATACAGCTATGTGTGGCAACAGTCCAGAGTGACTACATATCAATATGCCTTACCGATTAAATATGCCTCCCCCATTAATCATTAAATGAGCTTAAGTCTTAAAAGAGGAAAAGTGCAGAAGTGCAACTTATCAGCTATCAAGCCTGTTATCATTTTTGTTCTAATACATTCTCTGAATAAATACTGCTGCTGTGTCTCTAATACAACACCCATACATACACAGTCTCTGGCAGAGTAGTTTTTCCCCAAGGTGCTTCACCTCATAGTGGAGGCAGAGACATCAGATAATAATATCAAAAACCTCAGACAAATATTATTTGATGAGCTTTAGTTAGTTATGCTTTAAACAGGAAGCAAAGCTTTCAGGAGAGATGCCTGGTCAACAGGGCCGGTCCTAGGCATAGGCGAACTAGGCGGTCAATGCCTAGAGGGCGCCAAATTATTTAAATTATTTCACATTTAAATAATTTTGTCTCTATGAATTTCATGTCTCTATGAAAATATGTCTCAGCCTACTGTCTATTTTTGTCTTGAAACCATTGTTGGCCATATTTTTACTGTTGAATGTGTGGGTGGTGATGAGGCAGTACTGGTGGCTTAATGTGGTGGTGGTGGTGGTGGTGGTGGTGGCGCCCCTAAAAGTTGGGGGGAGGGGCATCAAATCATACTCTCGCCTAGCTAGGGCACCTAAATGCCTAGGACCGGCCCTGCTGGCCAATGTGTCCATCCATCCCTGCGTACTCACGTACTCTAGGCCTACACTATGTTGATCAAGGAACCACCGTCTTCATTGAACAGAATATATAGTATTCCAAAGTACATTAAATATAGGAGGTTTCCAGTTGGCGTAGGCCCCCAACCAGTCTAATTTGGGTCCAGAGGGGGCCCCAGGACAAGGGGGGGGGGCGGAAGCCAGGGGGGCAGAGATCAAGAAAGTGGGGCAGAGGACAGGGCAACCTTTTTATCCCAGGTCTGTCGCTGTTCCACTGATGGCACGGAACACATGTGCAGAGTTCTGTAGCAGCGACCGCATCATGTCTTCCTGGAAGATCTGCAGTACAGATGAAACAAACACGTGAATATTAAAAAAAAAAGAAAGTAAATGGACTGACTTATATAGCGCCTTATTCCAAAGCGCTTTACAACAGCCTCTCACTCACACATTCAAACACACATTCACACACCAATGGCGGCAAGCTGCCATGCATTGGGCGCAATTTGGGGTTCAGTGTCTTGCCCAAGGACACTTCGACATGTGGCCAGCCGGGGCTCGAACCGCCGATCTACCAACCTTGCGATCATTAGACGGCGGCTCTACCTCCTGAGACACAGCAAACATGTTACAAACCAAGCCAGAGCTTTCTTTTAAGAAGAAAGTCAAAACCTCTATGTTGAATAAACAAACAATAGGCTGATGAAAACTTGGGTGTATTAGGAACTGACATTTTTATAGCTGCATATTCTTTATAAATATATATGTTAATTCAACACATCATTCAACAGAAGGTATTACCTGTCTTTCCTTAAAGCTAGGGTATATGGCAGCATAGACAGAAGAAAAGGAAGAGTTAGAAAGGACAGAAAGGACAGAACAGGTTCAGTTACAGTCAGCTATCAGAGCAGAGGCAAATCCTGTAGAGTATTTGACAAATCGTGAGCTTAGAATTATAAGGTTCTATCTCCGTTTAGAATGATAAGGTTCTATCTCCGTTTAGAATTATAAGGTTCTATCTCCGTTTAGGGTAGTTCAGAGATATTGAGCGTCAAAGTTTTTACATTCCATTATGTTTTGTGAGATGGAACCTTTGTATTTTATTAATTACTAACTCAAAAATGTCAACATTTGAAAAATAACACCACACAGGCATTAATAAACACCTAATGGATCAGATTATGTAAAAAAAATCAATTTTGACTAAAAATGGAGATAGAACCTTATAATTCTAACGTCACGAAATATTGTTAGCTGTCTGTTGCAACAGGAAGTGATGAGACAAATGCTGTGGGAAAAAGGGCTTGGCAGAGGACATCTTGTGTGTGTGTGTGTGTGTGTGTGTGTGTGCCTGTGTGTGTCTGTATGTGTGTGTAGGGGGTACATGTTACTTCTTGTTATGGCAGCATTCATAAAGGCTTCATTGCGCGCAGGCTTCCTGGCAGATTGCAACACTGTAAAGGTCTGTCACAAACACATTTCCTCTCTGCTATTATGTCATTTGTCATGTTTTATGAAGTATTTTCTATAGAGGGTATATATGTACCTTTTTACTTTTTATAAATGCTGTGTTCACAATTGCATGCTCTCAAAAAATCGCCCACCCCCCGAAAAAAGCTTTCCTCCAAAAAAAAAAAAAAAAAAAGACTGAGCAACTTCCCTGTCAGATGAGTCACAAACACACAGTACCATGCCAAATACCATGTGACGACAAGTTAGATAGGGACAAACTACATGTTTGCATGTTCTTATAGAAACCAGTCCTTAGACATTAGTCTTACTTGAATACGTTTGGAATGCGTCCTCCCCCGTTGTGAATCATCACTTACTGTATCTGATACTAATTTAAGATGGTGAAAAATATGCAGTGGGTAACAATTAAAATCCACTTATCCACACACGTTAGTGATTTTTAAGAAAACTATTCAAACAAGGCCTAAGAATACAGTACACTTCATTCCAGTCAGACATAGTAACTATTATACAGATCAGACTAGGGCCCACAGATGTAACTCCAGGGTATATACAGGAATCTCAAAGTTAATTTGAAAGTGACAGTTGGATCTAAGTGACAGTTGACAGTGACACTAGAACAGCAGTGTCTATGTTACCTACTCCATAATGACAATGAGGGAACACAGTGTCCATGGAGTGATGCACCACTGTAGGCATGTCAGAACAACAAGTCATGGTGATACTTCAACCCAACTGCAGTATAGTGCAGTACTTGGACCGTTGTTTCTGTCTGTTTTTGAGACTCTAAATAAATACCAATGGCATTTAGAAAAGAGATGGGAGGGAGAAAATATGAGGGAGAAAACAATGTGCGTGTGTGTGAGAAAGAGAGAAAGAGAGAAAGAGAGAAAGAGAGAGGAGGAGGCGTGTGTCAGAACATATGAGTGTAGTTTGGTCAGTGATGGATGACGGTGCAAGAGAGGAGGAATGACACAGAAGTGGAGCCCCTTCAAATACCTTCAGCCTTTTTCCTGAGTAAAGGAGGAGATACTTCTTTGAAAAAGAAACTAACAAGAGAAGCTTCATGGACATGCTACATGCGTTGCGTTGAATCTTATACAAGTTAGTTCCGACCAAGTATTCTGATTTGATTGAAGAGGCATTCCATGAGTGCTGATATACAGTATAACAGCACTGGGACTTATAACTATATGTATCACTCCGCCGCACAGGTGTTCTACTAAATGACCGTTAATTAGACTACATTGTTTGTGTTCAGGTTACTAGGCAACAGTCCATTTGAAGTTCAGTTGCGGAACTATTTTTGGTTTATTTTTATGATTAAATAAACAAACAAGGCCTGCGGCCTCGTACCTACGACCGAATCACAGCCGTGCTGATATTCAGTATAACAGCACTCCCTCTCGTGTGATATTGCTTAAATGTAGCACAGAATACTTGGTATACATATAGGGAACTCATGACTTCTGTCTGATGTGGTAAGAAATAGATTAACTTTTCTTTTATCTGTTTTTTTCCCCACATACTAAACAAATGCCTGAGAGTGTGAACCTCTCTGAAGGCCTGTCTGGGAACCAGTATGTACGTATATGTGTGTGTGTGTGTGTGTACTGTAGGGGTTTATAGGCCTATGTGTATTTGTGTGTAGAAGCCTCTAGTATGTGTGAGTGTGTGAGTACAAGCCAACTGTACAGGTAGGTGTGTATGTGCACATACAGCAGCTCTGTCAGCCCCCCTCACACCCACCTCTTCGTGGATGATGTCAGAGAGCTCCTTGACCATGTCTCTGAAGTTTCCCTTCAGTCCCTCGTGGTACTCAAACTGGTCCTCCTTGATGAGCCGCTCGTTAATGTCCAGCGCTACGCTGCAGGCCTGGACAAACCTCCTGCAACACGAGGACGGACGTCACACACACACGCAGGCAGATGGGCACACGCACACGCACAAACACACACACATGCACGCACGCACGCACACACACGCACGCACCCACGCGCACGCACGCACGCACACACACGTGCACGCGCACACACAAACACACACACACACACACACACACACACACACACACACACACACACGCCCACGCGCACACACACACACACACACACACAAACACACACACATTATAATAACAGCTGTAGCTACTTACTTGACTCACAGCCCGGCAGTTTGCTTTTATAAACATGTTTATAAGTTGCACAAGTCACAAAATAGGGTATATACAGGGTATATACAGGAATCTTGAGGTTAATTTGAAAGTGACAGTTGGATCTAAGTGACAGTTGACACTAGAACAGCCGTGTCTATGTTACCTACTCAGGGTATATACAGGAATCTTGAGGTTAATTTCAATACCTTTCCAAGACTTTTTAAAGACCTTGTCAATATTTTTCCAGACCTCAACGCCACTTTGAGCTGTAACCGTTTACATCAGTGACACCTTTAACTTAACAGTTTTAGTTCGCAATAGACTAGACCACTATCATACAACACAATTTCCGGTTCATCTTTGTTTTTTAATAAAACAAAAAAAAGTTTTTAGGACAAACTCTTTGGACAGAGTCTAATTCAGAAAAATACCTACAAAATTCAAGACCTCATAAGACTTTTTAATACTTATTAAGGGTCTTGATTTTCCCAAAATTGATTCATCAACTCTTAATACTTTTCAAGACACCGCGGATACCCTGAGGAATAAACAAATGATTAAATGATGAATCAAACAGGATAAGAGCCCAGGGCTGGCCTGGCACGCACCTGAATATCTCCTTGAGTTCCTTCGCCTTCTTACTGTTTGACTGGTTGGACTTGGTATCGTCGAGGAACGCCCTGGCGTAGGCCATGGGACCTGCATTCACCTGTGGTAAGACGTGAGTTACTGTAACAACACAGCTCCACCCTGAAGGCCAAGTCATAACAGATGTCTACACTATCTGCATGATGGGTTATTGTGGCATATTCATGGCAACCACGTCCATAGATATCATATGTATTTATGACTCTGTGCGCCCGCGCACACACGCACAGACACACACACACACAGACACACACACACACAGACACACACACACACACACACACAGACACACACACACACACACACACACACACACACACACACACACACAGACACTCATCTGAGGAATGTTAACATCTGATACAGCAATCTTCTGATCTAACTTTGAACACAACTACACTCTCCAGTAACTCTAGCTACCTTTTTAGTTTCAGATAGCAACAGTTTGTTTACATACGGGATACCCTGAAAACAATGAAGTGTTTCTCACTGGTGAATTGAGCTATCTTGTGATCCCAAGGGTAAGGAGAGTTATGTTTTTGTCTCTCCACTTTTCTTTCTGTATTATTTGTCTTTATTTGTTGTTAAGTTGTCTTCAACTAAAAATGTAAATGTAAATAATAGGGCTAATGTGTGTATGTATGTATGTATGTATGTATGTATGTATGTATGTATGTATGAATGTTATGGAAGTGTATTGTCTGTATTTAACCTCATCTTATCCACCTAATTTTTCTGGTTTTCTGCTCGAAATGACATGCCCACAGTGAATATAGAATATCTCCACAATCACAAGAGCCTTCATAATTATATTGTTATCAAATGAAAGCTAACACCTGTGGGGTGGCTGTAGAAGTGTCAGAATCAAAATCTATGTTACTGTGTCAGAGCAAATAGAGCTAGAACATTATAAAACATCTCAAATTCAATCTCCGCCTAAAAAAACAACAGCTTTTACAGTGAATATCACCTTGGAAACCTGATAACGAAGCCCAAATCATCTAGGAATCAGTACTCCAGGGTCTTATTAGTACTTGTGCCAAAGTCGATGCTAGTAATGTGAGCAAATGCAACTTTGTACCTGTTTTAGTACAGGTATGTTTAGGCGGACACCTATATGTTTAGGCCATTTGGAGATATGTTGGCACCATCTTTGACCTTTGACCTTTCTCATGTATCAGATTTCTTTTTTGGGGGGGGGGGATTTTTTTGGGTTGGCCGACCAATGGTATGGAAATTCGGCGTTGAAACCGGACATGACAAATTCTCCAGTTGGAGAAAACTGGATGTGACTTAGGCCGTGTTTACCGTCACTGGAAAAAAATGGTGGCATCGTATAGCATGCAAAGTTGTGATTTTTTAAAAATATCTTTGAAGAGAATTGATCGAGGTAAACTTTTTATATCACTTCGGATGCCCATGGGGGTCTGTTGGCTCCTATGAGGTTAAGTGTTTAAGATGAAAAATTGTTTGAAAGTATGGTATGAGGACCCCAGGAAGAATAGCTACTGCATATTTGCTGTATCTAATGGTGGATCCAAATAAACAAACAAACAAACAAACCTGCACGGAGACGCAGCCCTGCAGTTTGAGCTGCAGCTGGATCATGTCCACCTCCTGACTGGAACACAGTTTGTGCAGCTCGGCCGTGCGCGCCCTCATCTCGTCGATGGCCACGTCTACAGGCTTCAGCTCCACATGCTTCTCGCCCACCACCTCCACGCGCTTCTTCACGTACGGGAACGTGTGGGCCGCTGGGTGGGGGGAAGTGGGGGTCAGAGAGGTCACACAGAGCAGACCCGACAACATCATACACTGCTATGTCTGTCTGTCATACACTGCTATGTCTGTCTGTTTTTATTGTATGTATTAATGTATGTGACCTATGTGTGTTTTTAATGTAGAAACTGTATTCTTGAGCTGCACTTCTGCCTGTCAAAGGAGAATTTCTGTCACTGTGTGACAGACAATAAAGCAATCTGGAATCTTGATCTTGAATCTACAGACGGCTACGTACAAGATACATTTCTGTCCAAATATAATTATAATTGATAACAATACAGGTTAATGTCTCCGTGTGTTGTTGTTGTTGTTGTTGTTGTTCTCAGAGTTCGCTGTCTCTTTCCCTTTTTATTTTGATTTTAATCAGAGATTACAACAAAGAGTTCTAGATAGACTGCGACACTTTAAATGAATGTGCAATAACACTATGTGCAATATGACAACCCTAGGGTACATAAGGTTGCAGAGAAATAGGAAATGTTAGAATAGGTATAGCATAGCATAGAGTACAGCACAGTGTTTTATTTGTACAGTATAGTATAGTGGATAGTGTACATAGCCTTTATTTATGTAAACCAGCTCCTTTCCCTTCTTGTTTTTTTCTAGTTTTTTTTCTTTCCTAGCACCAGGGGAGCCCCCCCTCCCAAATGTCGTTGTTTGGTACCTGTACTATATCAATGACAATAAAGACCATTCATTCATTCATTCATAACGGGTTACAACCATGTCATCACCAGACACAACAAATCAACGACACACATCACAATGACGACAACAACAACAACAGACACAGAGCTGCTAGCTACTGCTGTCATCAGGCCAGGTAGGTAGCCACCGACTAAGTCACAAATGCTTCAGGATACTTTATTATTCTGGTTGAGATATTCAAGAAATAAAAATAAGCACCATACACACTCTGTTGTTTTACTACTGATTTAAAGATTTGATTAGTACAATTACAACTACCAGTCTTTCCTTGTCCCTAGCACTTGCAATTGTACACCCAGACGCTAAAATGAGTGAAAAGACGAAAGAAATAACATTAGGTAAAGTTACTTGTGAGTGTATGGTGAAGTGTAACCCAATGTTTGTTTCTTTTTTTAAATTTATTTATTTATTTCTCCTGTATAATCCTTGTCCTAATTATACAATCAATGTGTTTTCAATTGGCCATGTGTCCTAGCAATTCTTTTGTTTTTTATTTTATTTTTGTGTATGTGTGATTTATTTACTGTAGTCTACGTTTAATAGACTTCTATTTTGACTACATATATGTAGGTATGTGCAATATGTCTAGCGTATATATGTACAGTTTGACCTACTACCGATTTTGTACTGACATGAAAACTTCAATAAACAAAGTTGTGAAAAAAAAGTTTACTTGTAATACAATACATTGCGCCTAGATATCTTAGATCGTCTGACCAACGGCTTTTAATTGTCCCACGGTCTAGGCTCAAAACAAAGGGTGGCCGTGCGTTCACTGTTGTAGCTCCAACATTATGGAATCGTCTCGCCCTCACTGTCAGGTTAGCTGGGTCTGTACCACTTTTTAAAAAACGTTTAACACTTACGGTATATAGGATGGCATTTTTACAAGTTGTTTTCTCTTTTTACTTCTGATATTTCTATTGATTTTATAATTTTATAATTTGTTTTATTGCTTGTGTTTCCTTTTTGATGAATTACGCTGGCTGTTTATTTGCTGTGTTATGCAATATTCTACCAAATGTACTGTGAAGCACTTTGTGACTGCTGTCTTAATAAGTGCTATACAAATAAATAAAAGTAAAGTAAAGTAAAGGTAAAGTTACTTGTGAGCACGGAACGCCTCTTGCACTGCTCCTCCACCCCGCCGTGCTTCTTGCCCGTCAGCGTGTACGGCGTCTCAAACACAAAGCGGTTGATGTTGTGGCACTTCTCAAAGTCTGTCCTCTTCTCTGGCGGATCCTTCTCGTCAAAGTAAGACTTCACAAAGGTGACCTGGAAGTAGGCGAACTTGGGGTCCAGGTCTTTGGGGTTCACCTTTGGGGGAGAGTGGGATGGTCAGGACAGGTGAGGTAGATAAGGCACAGTGTTACTACAGTTGCAATCAAAATTGTTCAACCCCCATTGGACATTAGGGTTTAGTGGCAAAATCTAACATTTCTCAGCTGTTTGCAATAAACTAATTACACAAGAACTGTTGAAGTAGTTCAATGAAACTAATATTACAAGGGGTTTTAATCCAAATTCAACACAAAATGCTACTTTTAATGACAAGCATCTTCAGTACTTAGTAGAGCGCCCCCTTTTGCTGTTATGACCTGCCCACGTGATGCATAGCCAGACACCAGCTTCTGACAGCGTTCCTAAGGAATCTTAGCACATTCCTCATGGGCAATGGCCTCCAGTTCAGTAATGCTCTTGGGTTTGCGTTTTGCAACCGCCTTCTTTGAATCCCACCAGAGATTTTTCTATGGGGTTCAAGTCATGTGACTGTGACGGCCACTCTAGAATCTTCCTTTTCTTCTTCTGAAACCCAAGCCTTGGTGGACTTTGAGGTGTGCTTGGAATCATTGTCCTGTTGGAAGGTCCAATGACGCCCAAGCTTCAGCTTCCTCACAGACGGCATGACGTTTTTTCCTAAGATTTCCTAGATACATGACTGAATCCATGTGGAATAATTCTGATTGCAACTGTATTACGTATGAGGTGATAAATGACTATAGATTTGGTATACAATTGAGGGTATAGATAAAAGGGGTGTACTACTGTAAGAACAAATGAGACGGGGTAGATAACAGTACCATACTATTATTCAGACAATGCCTAGTCTAGTGTTTAGCCAATACCATAGAAAACCAAGACCAGGTGGCCTGGGGTGGTCCGGTGGTCTAGCACCGTGGTCTACAGTGCACTAGGGCTGCCACGATTAGTCGACTAGTCGCGACGACGTCGATTACCAAAATCGTCGCCGACATATTTGGTAATCGACGTCATCGCATGTTTTTTTGGAGCTGAAATAAGCGATAAGCATTCGTTTTTCTTCCCTGAAGCTGCCACTGGCTAGCGTTCGCCTATCATCCATCCTCACTATGGCTTTTGCCACTTGATTGACGTACAGGTAAGCCAGTCTGAGATCTGATCTTTTCACCTAACACACGGTTCACCACGCATGCGCAGTCAACAGCGCCAACTACAAAATACTAAATACCGGCGAGACTAATTACCTAATGTAAACGCTGGAAGTGCGTCAGTCTGATCTGCACTCTAGTGTGTGTGCAGCAGCAGCTGGGGAGCGGGCCGGATTAACATCTACCCACACGCACACCCGTTGTAACTGCCATCGTTAATGTAGAAGATGCAACCAGTGCTTGGAAAACTCGCTTTGACAATGCTTTTTATCACCGTATTGAGGCTCGCGTTCAAGCGGGCGCTGCTCAGCGGGAGAGTCTATAGACTACCGGAGAATGCCTTAGACCCTTCCCTGGCGCACCTGAAAGGACTGGCAGTGGACACGGATCTCTATGCCATTGTACAGCTTGGGTACAAATGTAAATTATTAGTGTTTATATTTGGAAGCCTTGGTAATGTCCACAGACTAGTCGTCAGGCAGCCGCCACATAAGACGCTGCTACCTGTACCCATAGACAGATTGTAAAGCTTGAATTATCGAGTGTCCTATGCTGGTGCAACTAATACTGTTTGTGTTCAAGAATGTTATTGTAAAATGTAAACGCAAATAAAGATATGTGTGTGTGTAAGAGAGAGAGAGAGGGAGGGAGAGAGGGAGGGAGAGAGAGAGAGGGAGGGAGAGAGAGGGAGGGAGAGAGAGAGAGGGAGGGAGAGAGGGAGGGAGAGAGAGAGGGAGAGAGAGGGGGGGAGAGAGAGGGGGGGAGAGAGAGGGAGGGAGAGTGCAAAACAAAGGGTATAGTGCATCTTCTCAGGCATCAAACACATTTTTAAAATGTAGTAGAGTGCAAACTGCTGAGTACTACATTTTAAAAATTATGTACTGTGATAAAATTGATGCCTGAGAAGATGCACTATACCCTTTGTTTTGCACTATTACATTACATTACATGCAAGTGATGCCAGAAATAAATATGCTGCTTCATTAAAAGATCTATTTTTGAGTGAACAACCATTTTAATTGTCTTTATTTTTAGTTAGCACATGCCTACAACAACAACTAACAACTTCAAGCAAAATTTAGAAGCTGATTTAGAAGATGATAGCTAAATAAGAGCGATTGAGTAATTGTGCGAGAAGCTGTAATTTACGATCCGATTAGTCGACTAATCGTTAAAATAATCGGTGACTAGTCGACTATGAAAATAATCGTTTGTGGCAGCCCTACAGTGCACACATATGCCCATGTCAGCATGGGTTCGAATCCGGCCCATGCCCTGCTGACATGCCCTCTCCTCCTTACTTTCCTGTCTACCTTCACTATGTCTCTATCCAATAAAATGAAAAATATGAGTGGGACTGCCCCACTCTGATAACCTTAAAAAAAAAGAAAAAGAAAACCAAGACCAGATCTTCAGAACATTAATAAAATTGTCATGAAGATGACATCATAAAGATGTCTGAACTCTGTGTGACCCTGAATATGAAACGCCCCTGGAAGCCTTGGCTGCTGCTGCACACGGTCCCACCGCTGGGCTGATGTCGACTAATGACTAATGACTCCACCACTGCTCAGCAGCAGAGCAGAGCACTGTGTGATCCACAGCCAGCACTACCCTTAACCCGAACCTCAAGAAGAGGAAATGGAATCCTTCCAGACTACCGGTAGATCATGAGAAAGTTCAGACAAGGAGGTGCATGGTTGCATGTCAAAGAGGAACACTGGCGGACTCAGGAGGGGGGCAGGGGGGGCGCCTGGTGCCCCCACGGTTGAAAAACGTCTCTCTTAAGTGCCCTTTTGAGTGGTGAAAATGAGAGGACGTGCCCTATTGGTGCCCCTCCAATGGTCTAAACTTGACCATGTGCCCCCACCGTTGAAAAACCGTCACACTAAAGTGCCCTTTTGAGTAGGGCTGCACGATTAATCGATTTTAAATCGAAATCGCGATTTGAGATGGTGCGATTAGCAAATCGCAAAGCCTGCGATTTGGGATACATTATACAGCGCGTCGGATTCAACGTCAATGAACGCACACTCCCAAGAACAACAACACTGCACGTGAAACGCCCACGTGTGAATCTGTGAAGACGTTTCAGTAGCTAGCAACATTAATGGTGTGGATAAATGGCTTCAGCAGAGCCAGAAGCAACGATTTAGTCCAGAAGAAAAACAGCACTTCTGTTGTAAGTATTTCGGGTTTAGGACGACAGATGTGCAACAACAGCAGTTGTTGCGCACGACCTGTCGTGGAACAATCGCTACATCCAGAGGCAACACCGCAAACCTGTATCAGCACTTGAAAAAGTACCACAGGCAGCTCTATGACGAGTGTACGGTCAGAAACGGAGAGTTAAGTGAAAGTCCCGTAGCCCAGTCTAACGTTAAGCAAACTAGTGTTTCAGAGTCGTTTGCGTCTGTTACGGCGTATGAAAAGGGCTCACGAAGGCACCGTGAAATAACCAAATCCATCACGCATTACCTCGCTTTATAAAGACATGGTGTCTATTAACACTGTGAGCAACGAAGGGTTTAAAAAACTAATCCAAACGCTGGATAAAAGATAATGTGATTCCATCCCGCACGTAGCCTACGGAGCTGAAAAATGTCGAGTACTATGCAACAACAACCGATCTGCGGTCTCACCGTGCACTTCATACATTACGACAAGTTGAAGAGTTGCCGGGAAACGGTATACTTTCCTGCTTTATCTATTTCAATGTTTACAGAAAGGACCTATTCTTTTTTACTGGACATTTTTATTATCACTTTACTTAACTTGATTGCAGTATGTGCAATATTTAGATGCTGCTCCTGAGCCATAATTAAATAACCTTGTTTGTAGAAAGGTCCTATTTTATTTTCATATTGGAATTGTTAAATGTTTTTTACACTTGAGAGAAACAAAATGGCAGCTGTTTTAAAAAACCCATAAGTTCTCAGCATTAGAATTAGAGCAGTTAACAGTTTGATGGCATCATGTGGTAATGCTCTCTGAAATTAGCCCATGATAGAAGGTGATAGACAGATTCATCCAATCACCTGCCAAGTATTGTTGAAAGTACCTGCCCTTTTCCAAACAGCTTCCAATGAAGCTTTCCTAGATGGTTGTGTGAAACAAACCATCTGAGTCAGGTTAGTAATGCTCCATCACATGTTTTAATCTGAAGCTTGACTTTAAAGCAACCCAACTTTAAAGCAACCCAACTTTAAAGCAACCCAACTTTAAAGCAACCCAATGTAAGTTTAGTTCTTTCACTCGTAGCTCGGGCTGTGGGGGTGCTAGAGGAGGGAGCCTCTAAGTCCCCTGAAGACGTACAAACAAACTGCACATTGATACGACCTTCCTAGCCGGAGATATGGCCGCACTTTACAAAAACTTCCTTTGGGTCGCTTTAAAAAAAAGAATCGCAAATTAAATCGCAATCGCAATATCTGTCAAAATAATCGCAATTCGATTTTTTTCCCCCAAATCGTGCAGCCCTACTTTTGAGTGGCAAAATTAGAGGATGTGCCCTATTGGCTGCCCTTCCAATGGTCTAAACTTGACCATGTGCACTGATGGGGTCCCATGTTGTGCAGTATGTGCCCTTTTTTTCTTTTCGCCGCCCCTGCCCTTCAAATAGCCTGAGTCCGCCACTGAAGAGGAATGTGGACGTGGATATAGTGGATGTGTGTTGGGACTATTCTCTTTTCTCATGAACCATGAGTTGAGGCTGAAAGGTAAAATGATATGTTTTTATTTCTGAAAGCTGCACTGAGCTTCATTGGAACCTCAAGTGAGGTGACCACAATGAACAGATTTATTTGTTCTAATTATTCTTTTGTCTCAGAGAGTCCATGGGTATCTGAGAAAGGTTATGAGAAAACCGAAAACTCCATATCATTGTATTATTTCCTGTTGAGAGCGTGTCACGCCAATTCTCTGAACATACATCATCTCCCCCAACCCTGCCACCCCCCCCGGACACACATACAACCTCCCCTACTACCCCTACCCATCTCCCCTAACCCTGCCAACCCCCCTCCCCCCCTGACAAGCATACAGCCTCATCCTACCCCTAACCATCTCCCCTGTCCCTACCACCCCCCCCCCTCCCCGTTCGCTAACTCGAGTTATCTGTTGCTTGTTGTTTCTGTGTTTTCCGTTTCTCCCATATTGTCAGCGTCTTTGAGCCTCGGAAAAGCGCTATATAAATGTAATGAATTATTATTATTATTATTATTATTATACATGGCGTATTTACTGCATTCACTAACCTTGTTGGAGTCGTGAATGATCTTGACGTTCTCTGCTCCAAATTTGTCCCCGTAGAGGCTGAGGAGACGGTGAGAGATTTCTGATAGGCCGGTGAGTTTGGGCTCTTTGTAAACGTACTCCTTCCCATCCTCCTCCTCGAAGTAGCCCTGTCACAACAAGAGGCATCAGACAGGGTATATACAGGAATCTGGAGGTTAATTTGAAAGTGACAGTTGGATCTAAGTGACAGTTGACACTAGAACAGCCGTGTCTATGTTACCTACTCAGGGTATATACAGGGATTTTTAGGTTAATTTCAATACCTTTCTAAGACTTTTTAAAGACCTCGTCAATATTTTTCCAGACCTCACCGCCACTTCGAGCTGTAACCGTTTACATCAGTGACACCTTTAACTTAACAGAATTTCCGGTTCATCTTTTACTTTTACTAAAAGTTTTTAGGACTCAAACTCTTTGGACTAAGAGTCTAATTCAGAAAAATACCTACAAAATTCAAGACCTCATAAAATCGTGATAAGACTTTGTAATACTTATTAAGGGTCTTGATTTTCCCAAAATTTATTTATCAACTTTTAATACTTTTCAAGACACCGCGGATACCCTGTCAGAGAGGGTTCAACAGGCCCGTGGCACAACTGTTAGCTGGATGTCATCTAACGTCCAATATAAACAACAGCAGCTGCTGCAGATGGGCCTTCCAGTAACATTTACCATCAATCACAAGTTACACAGAACAGAATATGAACTAATTTGGGAGTTCAGTTTCAATTTGTGATAATAATAACTGTAAGGGAGCTTGGATACATACAGTATATGGCACAGTCTTCAAGATGTCTTAATATACAGAATATCTTTGATCACTGACATCTTTTAATACTTATTTTAAACACTCACTGAACACTTTATCAGGAACACCTGTACAACTTCTAATGCATTCACGTGGTATAATGATGTGGGGAATGTTTTCTTGGCACACTTTGGGACCATAAATACCAATCAAAAAATATCTAAAATTCCCTAGCTCCGGCCTTTCCGCGAGCCTGCTTGAACACTTGAACAGAACGGAAAATACTTTCGGTTCATTATGACACTATGGTTCATTATGACACACAAATTAGACGATGGCGATCTGCCACAGTCTTGTCTGTGTATGGGAAACACTGCGTACAGTACAGTAGATTGGACAAGGAAGTACCATTTTACAGTGCTGTTAAAAATGTGTATTCTGGCACCAGACATGCTCAAAGCAAGTGTCACTGTAATGCCAAGACGATAATGATCTCATATATATATATATGTGCTGTCTAAACGGAGAAGTGAAAGTTAATACAACCCACCCTCTAATGGGGGGTTGTATAAATAAAGCGACTATCTAATCTCTCTCTCTCAGGTGGGAAAGTCACAACGAGAACACCACATGTTTAGGCGGCCCAGACACTGTCAGTCGTTAGAACAAGCTGTGAGGTCCTGATAAGATCACCAGAGAAGTCTAACAACATACTTCAGTATAACTAGAACATGATGACAGAACTGGCAGCACTGTTGTTCTTCAGGAAAATACTTGTTACTACAGGTTACAGTACACACAAGTAAACACAAATAAAGGTGGATAGACCGACCTTGTCACCCAAATATACGGTACCACAACAAATACACAACCATCAAGGACTGATGATGTGATATATTTAAGTGGTACCCTCCTCCCCGCTTTCTTCACATTTCTTTGAACACATTTTGCTCTCAGTTTTCCCAGTATTAGGCCCAAACCACATCCCTTAGATCTGTAAGCCAGTGGTTCTCAACCCTCTCCTCGGGGCGTCCCAGCTGCTCCACATATTTGATCTGTTCCACCACCAGCTCACCTGATTCAACTAATCAAGTATAAAGCAATTAATTTGTACTTGATTAGTTGAATCAGGTGTGCTGGTGGTGGAACAGATCAAATATGTGGTGCGGCTGGGGCGCCCCGAGGAGAGGGTTGAGAACCTCACAGTGTAAGCTATGAGAGCAGCTACTGACTGTCAGAACTCCCAGGCTGCAGACCCACCTGCCCATAGATCTGTATGTGTGTGTGTGTGTGTATGTGTGTGTGTGTGTGTGTGTGTGTGTGTCTGCAGACCCACCTGCCCATAGAAGGCCACTCTGAAGTACGTCCCCAGCAGCCTCCTCCCCGAGTGCATGACCTCCAGGATCTTATTGTAGGCTCTGTGTAGGGTGTCGTACAGACGGCTCAGCTTCTGCATCAACAAACAACAACAACAGTGCATTAGTGTGTGTGTGTGTGTGTAAATGTATTTGTGCGTGTGACTAAACTAAAAGAGTACAGAGGGCTAAGTCGCAGCTGTGTGTGTGTGTGTGTGTGTGTGTAATAATAATAAGTGGCTTGTGAAACATCCTATTGGAAATATGGAATGTGACAGGTAGTGTACAGTATGAACCCTGCACACAGAAGGGGGGGCACTTGAGGGATCCCAACCATGTGCCAACAGACAGACACACAGACAAGCCACAGGGCCAGAAAGCGAGCCAGAGCCAAGACATTCAGTACAGCTTAACAACGCACAGCAGCACAAGATGAAGAGTGGAAAACCCAATAGGGTAAACCTCTCATGGCCGTATTTATGTTGAGAGATTTATTCTATAAACGGAAGAACTGGCAAACTGGCGTTGCTTATTTACACTATAAACACTATAAATCACAAGACAGAGTGGGCTGGAGGTTCAGAGGGGAAACAGAACATGGTTGACGTGAGTTCGTGAGAGTGTCTGTCTGGTCAATCGGACAACCGCAAGTCAGCAGCCGATTTAATGTTCTGTGACTTTTCTTTCGAAAAATGTAAATACATGTCAGCGTTGTTGAAAATCAACGACACACTCGCTAGTCAAGTAACACAGCTTGTTTTGTGAGCCTGCTGACAATGTAAAGTAGTGTTATAGTTACCGGAAACTATGTAGCAGTGGGGGGGATTACTCACCGAATCCGTTGCGTTGCAGTATTTCGTCTTGACTAGCGAGTTTGTGTCGTTGTGCAACGTTGAAACGTATTTCCGTGTTTCAAAATAAAAGTCTGAATATTTTGATGTTGACCAGACCGTGTGACACATTTAATGGTTTTTCTGACATCTGAGTGAATAGTTATGTACCTCAAACTCATGGCGTTTCTCATAGACAGGGATGATGAGCTTAGCGATGTGAGTGATCAGCTCGTATCTCTCTGCCTTCCACAGCCCCTCCACACACAGCTCCAGGTGCTCCACCAGGACCTCCTGCAACCCAGGGGAAACATGTCATGGATTTTTCATAATAAAAACATAAACATGTATGGCATTTCATAATGCTCTATACTGCATCTTGTAAAGGATTTTTTTAACATGTACAGTATGTATTGTGTGTATGCATAGTGTATCCATTTTCACACACAGTTGTTTGGGCCTTGTGTTCATAAACAGTTTGTTTAGGACTCGCTGTCGGTCCCACAGGAACTTATTGCATCAGCAGACTCGTTATCAATGTTATGACTATGTTGACAATATATAAAATGTGAGAGTTGTGTGGCAGTCTTTTTGAAAGCTTCCGATTGTGAAGTCATTTGACTGTCCCAACTCGAGTTGTGAAAAGATCATTTTCTTTAATACATATTACATCTAGATTTCAAGCAAGTTCCTATCTTGAGTCTCGTTATTAATCCACGACAAACATCAGGATGGACCTCATAAGTCCATTTACGGTAAATAAGGGTAAATAAATACAGGGCTCTACTTTCAACAACAACAAAAACAACAACAATGACACCACAACCCAGTAGCCATGTTGAAGACAAACTAATTGACAGCTGGTGACGTTAGAATTATAAGGTTCTATCTCCTTTTTTGTCAAAATTGAGTTTTTTA
The DNA here is from genome assembly GCF_963989245.1 of Nansenia antarctica. Taxonomy (NCBI): domain Eukaryota; kingdom Metazoa; phylum Chordata; class Actinopteri; order Argentiniformes; family Microstomatidae; genus Nansenia; species Nansenia antarctica. The sequence goes on along the minus strand of NC_137682.1, from coordinate 2,833,896 downwards.
CATAATCTGATCCATTAGATGTCTATTTTTTTTGTGTGTGGTGTTATTTTTAAAATGTTGACATTTTTTAGTTAGTAATTAATAAAATACAAAGGTTCCATCTCAACCGAACATAATGGAATGTAAAAACTTTGACGCTCAATATCTCTGAACTGCCCTAAACAGAGATAGAACCTTATCATTCTAAGCTCACGAGCTGGGAAGCGTAAATCACACGGTTGGAATAACACAGGAGGACAGGACACCTCAGTGTAGTAGACGTCCTGCATGCCCGTGTCCTCCTTCATGGCCGCCTCCTCCTCGATGTTCAGCGTGATCCTCTTGAAGGCTGCCAGGCCGCTGGGGAACAGCTCTGGTAGAACAATGGTAAATGGTAAATGCACTGACTTATATAGCTATGCCTTTATCCAAAGCGCTTTACAACAGCCTCTCATTCCCCCATTCACACACACATTCACACACCAATGGCGGCAAGCTGCCATGCAAGGCGCCGGCCGGCCCGCTCACTGGGAGCAATTTGGGGTTCAGTGTCTTGCCCAAGGACACTTCGACATGTGGCCAGCCGGGGCTCGAACCGCCGATCTGCCAACCTTGCGATCATTAGATGGCGCCTCTACCTCCTGCGCCACAGCCGCCCCAACAACAACAACACAACTGTTCAAGGCCGGTCCTCCATGACTCATTAGTGTCTGCGACTATGTGTGTACACAGAGATAAGACATCAGGTATATACAGCAGCACATACATGTACATGTCTGTAGTGGGTGTAATGTTTCGGAGCAGTCTTAGACATTGTAATGTTATTCCTGTGCTGAGTTAGACGTTGGCGGTGTATTCGAGCCGTTAGACAATTAGTCAAATTAAATTAGGTCCAATCATCAAATAATTGGAGGTTGCCATAGCACAGTCCATTGTTTACACACCTCGTCTGGGACTGCGAAGCAGCAAGGAGGATGTACACTGCCTTATATGCTGCAAGGTTAACAAACTGTCTGCCCATATACTTTTAGTACATGCTGCCAGATGAATCATAATAAATCATTATGAGCCGTTGTTAGCCAACTGCCCCAGGTCTGTCTGATAAGATGTTTTATTACACTACAATCTGGTATAATTTCCTTGTGTTGTGTATTTCTGTTTGGACTGTAAGATAGACAGTTTTCCACTTTGGACATTTGGTGAGTGGAGCACAAACAAGAGAATTTGCATACGTCATTTGAATAAGTAACTAAATAAGTTAGTAGCCTTGAGAATCAACAGAGCTTATCTCCTGTTTCAGTAGCGTGAGGCGGCTTGATGTACAAGTACACCCCCTGGACATGACGCTGGTACGTCGCAGGGTCTTACCCCCCCCCCCCCCACCAATCCAGAAGTAGTAAGGGACAATAAAAAAAATCCTGGGGAACAATAGGGTGTTGTTTTGGGTCTGTGTTGACCGGAGCCTGCTGTAGAGTATCTGTCTAAGGAGAGTTTGCATAACTACAGGTTTAGAGAACAACGCTAGATACTATGGGCTGGACTGAAGCCTGCTTTATCATGGTGTAGCAGTAAGCAAATCTGAGACATGGACAGCCAGATACAGCCCGACACACTTCTTCTTGGTTGGTTGTCAACAGTGTGTCATCTTTCTGTAAGTTGGTTGCCTTATATAATAAAGGTTCTCACATATAACATATATACAGTAGCTCTGTTTCTGGTTGGTGGTGGTTGTTACATTACTTCATTCAAATGATTTAACAGGGACAGTTAACACTGATAGATTATCCATAATTGTGTTCAGAAAAATACATTTTTGATGCATTGCCATGAGGACTGTCATAGAGGTGAATCTTCCCTAGACACCTCTCTCTAACACTGAGTTCACCAGTGTGTAAGTAAGGCCGAGTGGAATTGAAAGGGTTGGGAAAATGAGAAATGGGGGAGTCTTACTTTTCCTGTGTAGGTACTCTGCCACCAGCGCAGCCACATGGACATAGCACATAGCTGCCTGTAGAAACAGAGACAGAGATAAAAACAACATCAGGATTTGTAAATGCACAGATATACATTGAGATTAACATAATACACACTGGGGCCGGTATTAGAATTCTCAATCTGGTACCTTCCCTCCAAAATACCCTTGCATAGTCCTTGCTTTTGAACACGTCCTAAAACGAACGATTGTTTACAAGCCATGTAATCACGTAACCAGTAGCCAAAATTCACAAATGAGTATTTACTGATCCTAAAGTATTTAATGATCCTAAAACTGTTGTTGTTTGTTATATCGAGTGGGCACTTCACAAGGGGAGGCCAATCAGATCACAGTGCCCCCACGGTAGCTCTGCCCCTGGACTCGCGCAGTCGTGCAGTCAGTGTTACAATTGATGGCGCTCCATCAATGGTAGGGAAAAATGCAGGTGTGGTTGTAAAGCTCAGAGACAAGGTTCAGGCTGGATGTTCAAATTTTTTAATGTTTGTCACGCATTACATTTAAAAGAAAAAACATCTCAATAATGTCAGCACAATTATAAGAACAAGCATCGGGTTTGCAGGCCGCGTGTGTTTGTTTGTCAGTCTGTGTGTGTGTGTGTGTGTGGGCCTGCATGTCCAAACACAGGGCTGCATGATACTAGATAGTGTGTTTCATTTGCTTGGGAGAATTCCTGGTTCCATGTAATCTGCTGCCCAGATCATCCCTACAGACCAGTGGCTGGCATACTGTTACATCTCATTTACATCTCATTTACATACACAATATCAGATTCTTTTCTAGAGTTCAGCTATACACAAAGGCACTGGCGGACTCAGGGGGGGGGGGGGCAGGGGGGGCGACCGCCCCTCCTGGTGCCCCCGCGGTTGAAAAACGTCTCTCTTAAGTGCCCTTTTGAGGGGCAAAAATGCCCTTTTGAGTGGCGAAAATGAGAGGACGTGCCCTATTGGTGCCCCTCCAATGGTCTAAACTTGACCATGTGCCCCCACTCAGAAAAAATAACGTTAAAAAAAAAGTGTTGGTGTGGGTGTACTGAGGATGCTGCTGTACAGTACCTCTGAGAGGTCTCCGTTCTTGATGTGCGCTCGGGCCATGCTGTCCAGCCAGGTGCGTCGGAGCTCAGGTGTGCTGGCGTAGGAGCGGGCGAGGCTGTACTGCAGGTCCAGTAGCATCTCGGGGTCCTTCTCGTGCTCCCGCATCTGAGCTGTGGCCATCAGGACGGTCCGAATACGCTTGGTCAGGCCCTTCACCTCGGAGGGGAACGCTGTCGACTGCACAGCAGAAACACCACAGGCGTAGGACTGCATTAGCACACGCACACGCACACGCACCCACAAGCCAGTATGGTTCTCTACTCTACCAGGGTATATACAGGAATCTTGAGGTTAATTTCAATACCTTTAAGACTTTTTAAAGACCTTGTCAATATTTTTCCAGACCTCACCGCCACTTCGAGCTGTGACCGTTTACATCAGTGACACCTTTAACTTAACAGTTTTAGTTTGCAATAGACTAGACCACTATCATACAACAGAATTTCCGGTTCATCTTTGTTTTTTAACTTTTTAACAAACTTTTACTAAAAGTTTTTAGGACTCAAACTCTTTGGACAGAGTCTAATTCAGAAAAATACCTACAAAATTCAAGACCTCATAAAATCGTGATAAGACTTTTTAATACTTATTAAGGGTCTTGATTTTCCCAAAATTGATTTATCAACTTTTAATACTTTTCAAGACACCGCGGATACCCTGTCTACCTTCATGGCCTTGTCACTGTTGGCGAAGTTGTTGATGATGGAGAGAGACTCCTGGAAGCGCGAGCTGCCAGTCAGCGCCACGTCGGAGATCAGCTGGCTCACGGCGATGATGATCTGGGCAGGAAAGACGTGGGAACGCAGCTTAACACAACACCGAGACAGACCCCCTCTCTGTCTGACTAACATGAATAATGATCCCTAACCAGTCGTTTCATACACCAGAGATGATGAATGACCTCTTGTCTATTGTAGTAGTTGGAGTGGACAATGGACACTCAGCAGATGATGATATGTGTTTAAACTTTACTTCACATTTGGTTGCTGAGATGATCAAAGCGGCGGTGTATTACATCTGCAGTAACTTGACCTCTGACCTCAGACAGACCACAGCAAGCTGTCACAGCTGTTTCTTAGCTTTTCTAGCCTGTTCATTATTATTGTCTGTACTGGGAAAATGGATGCAAATGAGCTATGTAGCTATTATTATGTTGCATTATTGTCATTTGAGGTGTTGACTAGTGTGAACTGCCGCTAACAAATACATTTGAGAGCATGCTTTGCTTGTATGCACATGTGTGAGTTGGCGTGCTCAATGTTTAGGGTTAGGGTATTCAGCTGTTTGAGAGAAGGTATGAATCCTAAACAACCTGCTTAGTGGTGAGTGTGTGTTGTTGTTGAGTAGACCAAGAAACTGGTACTGGTATGCCACAAATAATAAAATAAATCAATTAAGTGTCTGTATGTCTATACAAGCCCAGTAAGGGACTACAGTACCAATTGACTATAGTTCATCCATCCATCCATCTTTGTCCATCCATCCATCCATCTTTGTCCATCCATCCATCCATCCATCTTTGTCCATCCATTCATCCATCCATCCATCCATCCACCTTTGTCCATCCATCCATCCATCTTTGTCCATCCATCCATCCATCCATTCATCCATCCATCCATCTTTGTCCATTCATTCGTCCATCCGTCCATCCATCTTTGTCCATCCATTCATCCATCCATCCATCTTTGTCCATCCATCCATCCACCTTTGTCCATCCATCCATCCATCTTTGTCCATCCATCCATCCATCCATCTTTGTCCATTCATTCGTCCATCCATCCATCCATCCATCCATCTTTGTCCATCCATCCATCCATCTTTGTCCATCCATCCATCCATCCATCCATCTTTGTCCATCCATCCATCCATCCATCTTTGTCCATCCATCCATCCATCCATCTTTGTCCATCCATTCATCCATCCATCTGTTTGTCCATCCATTCATCTTTGTCCATCCATTCATCCATCCATTCATCCATCCGTCCATCCATCCATCTGTTTGTCCATCCATCCATCCGTCCACCAGCACTGTACAGTTGACTATGGTACTAACCACCCAGTCTCAGCAGTGTTGTTTCTGTATAGTCATGCGTGCTGTATCCATCTTTGTCCATCCATCCATCCATCTTTGTCCATCCATTCATCCATCCATCTGTTTGTCCATTCATCCATCCATCTTTGTCCAGCCATTCATCCATCCATCTGTCTGTCCATCCATCCATCCATCCTTCCATCCATTTTTGTCCATCCATTCATCCATTCATCCATCCATCTGTCCATCCATTCATCCATCCATCCATCTTTGTCCATCCATTCATCCATCCATTCATCCATCCATCCATCCATCTGTTTGTCCATCCATCCATCCGTCCACCAGCACTGTACAGTTGACTATGGTACTAATCCCCCAGTCTCAGCAGCGTTGTTTCTGTATAGTCATGCGTGCTGCGGGAGGGACAGTGCAGTGCCATGTCTGACCTGCAGGTGAGTGCGTAGGAAGGTCTTCCTCTTGGTGTACTCGTAGTTGTTCCTCATGAGCAGGTAGAGCAGAGCCGACGCCTCGGCCCGTAGGGAGCCCAGCTTGGACACGCAGCACTTCAACACCTCGCAGCACAGAGCAGCGCACAGCGTCACGCGGCCCTTAAACAGCACTGCCGGGAACTGGTGACAACACAATTCGGTTGTTAAGTCGTGACGTGTTTCCGGGTCCAAAGTTGGCTGAGGCGCTCTCTCACTTTGACTAATTCTTCAATGTAACAAAACAAGACCAATACACAGCATTTCTGAATATTTTTTTAAATACATTGTTCAGCTACGATGATAGTATGTCATTCTATACTGTCTACTATTGTACAACTGAACTTGTGCTTGTATTGTGTTGTGTGTTTTTGGTACCTTGTTGATGAAAGCCCTGAGGGTGGCGAAGACGTGTTTGAGAGCAGCCTCTGATTGGGCGACCTTCAGGAAGGTCAGATAGACGTCAAACACTTTCTTCATCAGGGGGTTGTGACCGTCGCTGTCCAGCAGCTGGGTCTGGAGACAAGACAAACAACCAAACACCTCAGTCATTGATATGATGCGTTTTTGTGTGCCTATCAAATATTGCAATACTCATAGTTTAACCGTAAACATACTTTAAACTGCCCACCCTCAGTAGTAAACAACACATCCTTAGGAGCAGGCATATACCATATCAAGTAACAGTGAGACCAGTTTAACTCTAAGGACATAGGAGCCTTGCCCAGTGGTCAGCAGAGCAGAACAGCATGGACACAGGATAAAGCCATGTATGGGAACTAATGTCAGTATTGTAAGTTACGAGGGACGGATGTAAATTATTCTTAATATTATTAAATCTTATTATTAAAGCTATTCCCTCTCTGTGAACAAGTATATAAGCTGTAACTTCCATCAGTACTTTGCTCGGCATCTCCTATGCCGCAGCCAGGCTTGAAGCTTGGGACCTAACAGAGCATGCTGCCTTGGAAACATCTGTACAAGAGAATGTAACCCAGATCTGCCTAATACAATGATTACCATTCAACCTTCTCTCTGAGTCATCAATGTCATTTCCGGCCACCAGACTAAGAAAGATATCCAGACATATCAGTCATGTAACACATGACACACAACATATAATTCAAGAAAATGTGTTCCATATAAAACTACGTCTGAATCATAATTTTCCATGACTATGTCCTATGAATGTGAAGTTCGATGCAGTTAATGGAGTGTGGGGCTGGACCCACCTTAAAGCTCTGTGTGAAGAGAGAGAGGACATCCAGGACGCTCAGGCAAGCCTCGGTGGAGATGCTGCCCTCGAGTAGAGCCTGGTGGTGGACCTCCGCCTCCGATGGCCCGGCCCCTGGAGGGGGGGGGGGGGGGTAGAGAGAGGGAGGGACAGGGAGAGAGAGAGAAAATAGAGCTTGAACACACCTGTATTGTACAGTTAAGCAATGGCACACGTGTACATGTCAGCACACCGTGCCTTCTTAGGAAACAGTGCTGATAAAAAAAAGAAAGAAATGTGTACCCCTGAAAGGAGGAAGAGGTCAACAAGTCAAATCTAAGACCTTTTTGCGACACCATATGATAGCTTTTTGGTCATCCTACCGTAGCTTTGTTCGCCAATAATTTCTCCTGGGGGGGGTCAGCGAATTGGCATTTTTTTGGTTCCAGCTTGATTCATTTCCACGTAAATAGATGTGGTCGGACTGATTTCCTTGCAGGACAAGCTAATCTCATTTTTTTACCTAATAACTGAAACTTAAGACCTTTTTAGGCCTTATGCGTCGGATTGCTGGATTTTAGACTTGAAGACTTTTTAAGACCAGCGCGGGAACCCTATAACAGTGTGTACCTATATTGAGGGTGAGAGATGTGTGTACCTATATTGAGGGTGAGAGATGTGTGTACCTATATTGAGGGTGAGAGATGTGTGTACCTATATTGAGGGTGAGAGATGTGTGTACCTATATTGAGGGTGAGAGATGTGTGTACCTATATTGAGGGTGAGAGATGTGTGTACCTATATTGAGGGTGAGAGATGTGTGTACCTATATTGAGGGTGAGAGATGTGTGTACCTATATTGAGGGTGAGAGATGTGTGTACCTATATTGAGGGTGAGAGATGTGTGTACCTATATTGAGGGTGAGAGATGTGTGTACCTATATTGAGGGTGAGAGATGTGTGTACCTATATTGAGGGTGAGAGATGTGTGTACCTATATTGAGGGTGAGAGATGTGTGTACCTATATTGAGGGTGAGAGATGTGTGTACCTATATTGAGGGTGAGAGATGTGTGTACCTATATTGAGGGTGAGAGATGTGTGTACCTATATTGAGGGTGAGAGATGTGTGTACCTATATTGAGGGTGAGAGATGTGTGTACCTATATTGAGGGTGAGAGATGTGTGTACCTATATTGAGGGTGAGAGATGTGTGTACCTATATTGAGGGTGAGAGATGTGTGTACCTATATTGAGGGTGAGAGATGTATCCATGGTGCTAAACTGCTGCATCCTGTTTTGCATGGGCCCAGCTCGGGAGCGCATGGCCGGCATGGTCTGGGACTTCCTGTCTGAGGAGAACAGCTTGGACACCCACACCTCCTGACTCCTAGAAACAATCAGAACGTCACATAAAACACATCACATAAAGACGAGTAGGCATATTATACTTTATTACACAACATCATACAAACATATGATGTGACACAGGGGGCACATAACAGGTTTGGCTAATATCCTCCAACCCTCACAAAATGTCACGTTTGTTCATTTCACAGTAGTATTTAGTGAGAATGTCATTACACAGAACCATAGATAGATATGAAGAGTTCAGCTCAACTCTGAGTGAGAATTTTTCATTGTGTTAGGAGTGAGGTAGTACAAGGAAGTATGGCGACCACCCAATAGGGGGGGGATAGGAGAAGAGCAGGATGACAGAGTGGTCTCTACGTAAATCTGTTTTAAAGAAACCAACTGGGACAAAAACGAACCAAAAAAGAAAAACAAACAACGGAAAACTAGAAACGAGAAACTACCCGCATGAGCTGGCCCCGACCCAGGGTCGGTCTTAGGCATAGGCGAACTAGGCGATCGCCGTTCTTTTTTTACATTTAAATAATTTTATGTCTCTATGAATTTCATGTCTCTATGAAAATATGTCTCAGCCTACTGTCTCTATTATGCTTCGCGATTAGTCACACTCGCCTCTTGCGAACCTCCTCCCCCCCCCCCCCTCCCGCCCACCCGCCCGCAACTAACGTGCGTGCCCTCTCTCGAAGGTGGCTTACTGTTGAATGTGTGGGTGGTGATGATGCAGTACTGGAGGCTTAATGTGGTGGTGGTGGCGCCCCTAAAATTTGGGGGGAGGGGGGGGGGCATCAAATCATACTCTCGCCTAGGGCATCTAAATGCCTAGGACCGGCCCTGCCCCAACCCACAGAAGGTCCCGGAGAGTCTGGCCACTCATCTCCATGGGGCCGGTGAGTCAGTAGTGGGAAGGGTCGTCTGCCTCGTGCCAGTTTACATTTGTTAAATTACATTTAATAAATTACATTTAGACACACTACACTGCAGGTCAGGTTTTATATCCATGTAGATCACAACCTGGTAGGTAGGATACAAGCTAGGCAGACTATATTATATAATTATGGGTCATGGGTACCATGTTGGAACCGAACATTCCATGACAATTCCAAAATGTCACTTAAACAGAGTTGGACTAAAGGCCAATGCACGCGTGCACGAGTGCGATTTTGTCGCACGACAACATTCGATTCTCAGCCTGCCTGGTCCGACTTCGGTGGTGTGAATTGAGAATCGAATGTTGTCGTGCGACAATATCGCATTTCACGACAACGCATGTGCATTGTCTCATTCAAAACAATGGAATCGAATTTGCCGGTGCGACAAAATCGCACGCCGTGTGCATTGGCCTTTACTCTACATACATATGGTTCTGTGGAATGTTTGTGTCATGTTTCCATGTTTCCGTGCTCTAATCCCTATGGGTGCAGTCAACCTATCTCAACATCATCATACCGTACCTGCCAATATTTCTCTTTCCAACGTAGCGAAACTGCACGAGACACGTCCTGACAGACACAAAGAGGTTTAATGTCAATGAGAGAGGGGTTAGCTCAGTTCAAGAATTTCCTTTAGAATAAATACCTAGTCTCAAGCATGGTTGAATTTACTGAAGAAGGTAAATTGATACAGCCGACTTTTTGACATTAATATCTAGTGATGTGAACAGTCAGTTAAAAAAGAAAAACGGTCTTAGTGAAATACATATTTAAACATATAAGGTTTGATTTGAGTAATTTGTCCTTTTCAAATGTCTTTTTTTTTTTTTAATGGCCAGGTAATAGTAGACTATTAATTACTACTTTATTCGGCATAGATAAGTCCTAGTTTATTACATTATTAACTATCCAGGTAGGGTGATGTCTTCATCGGCCAAACCTAGGTTTAGAAGAAGGTGATAGAAGAAGGTTTTTCCTTCTATCAACGGCCCCGGGCCTGAGCTGGATTACTCTTCCTGCTACGACTGGTGGATTGATGATTCACTTGCTTAGTCAAATGTATTGATTGTAAGTCGCTTTGGAATAAGGCGTCTGCTAAATGCCAAACATGTAAAAGAAAATATAATGTGTGCGCTCTCTGCAAATACCTGAGTGCTTGGTTTATACAGCACCTTTGTGTTTTCCATGTCCATTGGCATGACAACCACAAATTAGTTGGCTGAAGCGCTTTGAATTGCATTCATGTACGAAAGGCGCTATATAAATAAAGTTTCACTTCACTTCACTTCACTTCAGCAGAGATAGTCTAGCAAGCAGTCTTTATCCCTCTGTAAAGTATATACTACAGCGTCTGGTAAAACCATTAAAGGAATGGATTGGTTTATTGCGGTTCGTTAACAAAGCAGTGATCCTGCATCCACAGAGCTTCAGTGACTCACTCCAGCAGACTGAGGAAGTTCATGATGTCCTGAGGGTTGACCTTGTTCCAGTACGCCAGCAGGTTGTCTAGAAACACAGGGGGCAAGAAAGGAGAGGGACAGTGAGGCACAGTCTACCAGGCTAGCTATTACAGGCTACACACTAAACAACCACTCAGGAACCAACATTAAACAACAGCATGTTATGCTAAAATTGGAGGAGTTATACTGGGTGAAACTACAGTACCAACATAATTCAATGTAAAATAAGCATAACATTTGATATACTGTATATCCATTAATTATCATTTAGCCATTTCCCCAAGTGGCCTAAACAGTGGGAAATGATTAGGATGAAGTTGCCTTTAGACATTCTAAATAACTGACAATCTAATTGTCTAATTGCAGTGTTTCCCCTAGGTTTGCTGCCTTGGGGGGGTGGCATGGACCCCCCCCCCCACAGCGTCATGTCCAGGGGGTGTACTAACTTGTACATTAAGCCGCCTCACGCTAAGGAAACAGTAGATAGGCTCCTGCCCTATGGGCCATTAGGCTGGAGAACCATTGGTTCTCAAGGCTACTTACTTATGTGGTCTTGACTACCTGTCCACTTTCTCACCTGGTTCTTGCTCTCTCTCTCTCTCTGGTGTGCTGACACCATCCTGCTCTCTCTCATTCTCTCCTTCTCTATCCTCCTCTTTCCCTCTTTTGCTGTCAACCAAAAGGCAAACATAACAACCAGAGTATGTATAATCTAATAAGAGGTATACATTGATCCATATCAATTTATAACATAATTATAATTGAATATTGGATTGCTGTGGGCAATGCAGTCAGATAATGTCATTTCGACTTTACTCTCTCACCTGAAAAAAAATCGTATGTCCAAGCAAAAAAAAAACTGACATTTCCAATGCTTCAATCCACTGTCCATGTACTGTAACTATGCCATTATGGTATTACCATAAAGCCCAATTCTAGCAGAATAAGAAAGATAGTATATCTACTTTAAGTAAAATAATAAAGTGCATCCAGTTAGCTCTTTAGCTGGCATGTGTGCTAGTGACTAGCTCATCTCATCACCTCTGAACTAGCTAGCTAGCGTGCTAGTTCTTTGACACTATTTACACACCATGGAACTATAATCAGACACTTTCTAGTCACAATAATAACGACCAATTTGAACCAACTTGCTCTGTTAGAACACTCAGCAATTATATTTGCTAACGTTTCAACTTGCTTACTTTCCATCTGCAGACATCTCACCCTGCAAAAACTCTCTCGCGTCGCTCGCCCACAATCTTGTATTATTCTCCAGCGCCTGCTTGTCAGATGTTTGGTGTCTACGTCCGTAATAATTCCTCTTTCTTGGGGGGGCGGGGGGTTCCGTTAATGGTAGGGGAAACACTGAATTGACAATCTAATTGATGTTGAGGGTTTTTTTCTTCAACAGGCTGATCCTAGCTCTGTGCAAGGGAGCGTGTGAGAAGAGAGGGGTACAGTGTGTGTGTAGTGTGCTGAACAGAGAGGTAAAATTGTGTTTGTGTGTGTGTGTGTGTGTGCAGTGGCGGACTCAGGCTGTTTGAAGGGAAGGGGCGAAAAGAAAAAAAGGGCACCTACTGCACAACATGGGACCCCATCAGTGCACATGGTCAAGTTTAGACCATTGGAGGGGCACCAATAGGGCACGTCCTCTCATTTTCGCCACTCAAAAGGGCACTTAAGCGAGACGTTTTTCAACCGTGGGGGCACCAGGAGGGGCAGTCGCCCCCCCCTGCCCCCCCCTTGAGTCCACCAGTGTGTGTGTGTATTGCTGACTGACCTTCTGACACAGTCCTGATGATGTGCAGGAAACACAGCAGCAACCCCTTGATCTCGTAGTGACCCAGTCGACCAATGGGAGGCAGGGGACTACTACTCATGGTGGAACCTCGTCTGTGCAGCTGAGAGTAACAAACATCTTAATCATTAATATCATTCAGAATCATAAGATTTAATAATAATACATTTCATAACATGCAAGCATTGTTTCATAATTACAGATCCAATTAAATATGATTCGCGATTAAACCGTACAACATATTTGAGAGGGGTTGTTTAGCAAAATGTAACATCCCATCTAACCTCAGTGTTGTCTGGCAGGCACGAGTCGATAAACAGGGAGATCCTGGAGTCCTCTCTTCTCACCACATGGCCGTTCTGAGGTCCCAGAACTAGGGAGAAACATGTTTAACAAACCTTTTCAAACTATTCGAAAATGGCACAGTACACTATTATATAGGGTTATCTTTTGCAAGGGTTCAAGAAATGTCCCTTTCTTTCAATCTTGTCTATTGTTGGCTATATTATTAGTATTCGGTTGTTAAGTCTGACGTCAAACGTGACTTTTTGCAATTTCCGGGTCCAAACCAGAAATTCCCCGCACCAGAGTACTACAGCGGTAGAATGACAGTTCAATCGTTTTTTAGACTGGGATCTATTCATACAACAAGGAACACAGCAGCACTTTCCCGTTTTCCCCATATTCATAGCTTTCATGTGACGTCACAGCATAGTGGAAACGCCCACCTGACGGGCAAAAGGCACTTTTTGCGGGCAAAACCCACGAGCAAAACCCACTTTTTGCGGGTTAATAACTTTGATTTCCCGTGGGTTAGGAAAATAATTCCAACGTGTCCGGAAAGAGGAGAAGCCAGGGAATCGCAAAGTTTTTGAATGGAGTCGATCCTATCACCGTGGACACAGCAAGGAGCGAATTCCCGGGTAGAAATATCCCCTCGACCCGCTGTCAGCGGGAGTTCCGTCCAGCAGCGGTAGAACTCCCGAACGCCCGGTTGATCGAGTTTCGTATTAAAAGTATATCTTTTCGGGGTGTCAGCGAGGTGGTTAAGGGCTCAAAATGACCGTATACTGATGGTGAATTTAGCAATAATAGTATTGTATTTGTACCACCTCCATAACCGGTGTTATTCACGGAGAAAGACGGTCAAGGACGCACCTTTTGCGGGTTAATAACTTTGATTCTCCGGGGGTTAGGAAAATAATTCCAACGTGTCCGGATAGAGGAGAAGACATGGAATCCAAAAGTTTTTGAATGGAGTCGATCCTCCACTCCTATCACCGTGGACACAGCAAGGAGCGAATTCCCGGGTAGAAATATCCCCTCGACCCGCTGTCAGCGGGCGTTCCGTCCAGCAGCGGTAGAACTCCCGAACGCCCGGTTGATCGAGTTTCATATTAAAAGTATATCTTCTCGGGGTGTCAGCGAGGTGGTTAAGGGCTCAAAATGACCGTATACTGATGGTGAATTTAGCAATAATAGTCTTGTATTTGTACCACCTCCATAACCGGTGTTATTCACGGAGAAAGCCGGTCAAGGACGCACTTTTTGCGGGTTAATAACTTTGATTCTCCGGGGGTTAGGAAAATAATTCCAACGTGTCCGGATACATGGGAGGACAGCGAATCCAAAAGTTTTTGAATGGAGTCGATCCTCCACTTCTATCACCGTCGTGTATCTTGATAGTTCTTCATGGGTGAGGTGGTCTAAATAGTAGGCAGCCGGTAAATCGCCATGTTGAGCGATGTTGCTATGATACTTTTTGCCCGTCAGGTTGGTGGTTGCTAGGGAAGAAACCACGTGACTGAAAGCTATGAATTGTCAGGGTCTTTGAGCCTCGGAAAAGCGCTATATAAATATAATGAATTATTATTATTACTGAGGCATTTCGAAGAGAGCGCCTCAGCCAACTTTGGACCCGGAAACACGTCACGACTTAACAACCAAATTGGTACCTGGATAAATAAAGGTTAAATCCAAAGATAACTGGTAGGTAAACAGGGCAGTCTGTTGAGGATCATCATGGTGACAGAAGCCACACTCACCATGGTCTCTGTCCAAAGCAGTGCTGATCCTGCGGCTGTCAATGGAGCCAACTGACCTCAGGTCATCTCTGGAACTCTGGAAATGGGGTCACAGGAGCAATGGGTTAAATACAGTTAAAACAAGTAGCACACAGTTTCTGAATTCAACACTACTGTGCTTTGGCTAAAACAACAACAAATTGGCTAAAGCTGAGAAGTACTCTGTGAACTGTTATTTATTATTATTTTTGTTTCTGTTTTTGTTTTGTTTTGATGTTTTCGCTGTTTTGTCTGTGCGTACTGTAATGTCTCTGAAAACTAAATAAAAAACACAATGAGTAAAAAAAGAAAAAAAGGGTACTATGATGAGCAGATGGTAGGCGACACACTAAGGCAGGACCTCAGGAGTAGAGGGGTGACTCACGGCGAAGCCCAGCGCAGGGCTGGAGGTGTGGTGCTGGACCGACAGCTGCTTCAGGTTCTGGTACAGCAGCTCCAGCAGTGGAAGGTACAGCAGACAGATCCGGGCCTGCTGGTTCTGAAAACAACATTCAAGTAACATCAGTATTATTAGTGTAGCGATGTAGCAATAACAGTGTTTCTCAACAAACATCAAAACAAAGATTACAGCTAGTGCTTGAAGTGGATTTAAACAGCATTTGTATGTATTTTTCAGAACCGGTATTCTAGGTGCTGTCATGCCAAAACCTGGCACTGCCAAATCCTGGCAGGGCCATCAACGATTCAGGAGCGAATTACGTGTGAAACTAGCATGCTAGCAGGTGTTTTCATATAAAATGTTATATATTATAGCTGACTAGTGAGCCTGCATCAACCTTAATGCTATTCAAGTGCAAGAAGATTACAATTGTCTTCGCAGTTTAAGATACACACATTAATATGACGGTGTGACGTCATTCTACTGCGCTGTGTTTACTACCGCAGCAGATTAATGTGTGTATCTTAAACTGCGAAGACAATTGTAATCTTCTTGCACTTGAATAGCATTAAGGTTGATGCAGGCTCACTAGTCAGCTATAATATATAACATTTTATATGAAAACACCTGCTAGCATGCTAGTTTCACACGTAATTCGCTCCTGAATCGTTGATGGCCCTGCCAGGATTTGGCAGCTGCCAGGTTTTGGCATGACAGTGCCGGTACTAGGTGACAAATTCGTCAATTCTGCTTAGGGCTATCAATACCTTTCGAAACATAATATCTTTGTTGTATAGTAGTATCATGGGCGAGCTGTCATAATAAGCTATAAATGCGGCGCATGCCCAAGCCCTTTAATAAAAAAAGCATTTAAATGTTTGTCTCTCAGTGTGTTCGATCGTTTTGGTTTAAAACCGCTGCCCTGCTGTACATCTCTATCCCATTCTGCTAATGGCAAAGCTGTCAAGAAGTCAGCTTACTTCGCTCATGCGCTCTGTGATTCCGAGTAGTTACAGTACGTAGTAGTAGGGCTGCCACAAACGATTATTTTCATAGTCGATTAGTCACCGATTATTTTAACGATTAGTCGACTAATCAGATCATAAATTACAGCTTATCGCACAATTACTCAATCTCTCTTATTTAGCTATCATCTTCTAAATCAGCTTCTAAATTTAGCTTGAAGTTGTTAGTTGTTGTTGTAGGCATGTGCTAACTAAAAATAAAGACAATTAAAATGATTGTTCACTCAAAAATAGATCTTTTAATGAAGCAGCATATTTATTTCTGGCATCACTTGCATGTAATGTAATGTAATAGTGCAAAACAAAGGGTATAGTGCATCTTCTCAGGCATCAATTTTATCACAGTACATCATTTTAAAAATGTAGTACTCAGCAGTTTGCACTCTCTACTACATTTAAAAAATGTGTTTGATGCCTGAGAAGATGCACTATACCCTTTGTTTTGCACTCTCCCACCCTCTCTCTCTCTCTCTCTCTCTCTCTCTCTCTCTCTCTCTCTCTCTCTCTCTCTCTCTCTCTCTCTCTCTCTCTCTCTCTCTCTCTCTCTCTCTCTCTCTCTCTCTCTCTCTCTCTCTCTCTCTCTCTCTCTCTCTCTCTCTCTCTCTCTCTCTCTCTCTCTCTCTCTCTCTCTCTCTCTCTCTCTCTCTCTCTCTCTCTCTCTCTCTCTCTCTCTCTCTCTCTCTCTCTCTCTCTCTCTCTCTCTCTCTCTCTCTCTCTCTCTCTCTCTCTCTCTCTCTTACACACACACATTTAATATCTTTATTTGCGTTCACATTTTACAATAAAATTCTTGAACACAAACAGTATTAGTTGCACCAGCATAGGACACTCGATAATTCAAGCTTTACAATCTGTCTATGGGTACAGGTAGCAGCGTCTCCTCCATATGTGGCGGCTGCCTGACGACTAGTCTGTGGACATTACCAAGGCTTCCAAATATAAACACTAATAATTTACATTTGTACCCAAGCTGTACAATGGCATAGAGATCCGTGTCCACTGACAGTCCGTTCAGGTGCGCCAGGGAAGGGTCTAAGGCATTCTCCGGTAGTCTATAGACTCTCCCGCTGAGCAGCGCCCGCTTGAACGCGAGCCTCAATAGGTGATAAAAAGCATTGTCAAAGCGAGTTTTCCAAGCACTGGTTGCATCTTCTACATTAACGATGGCAGTTACAACGGGTGTGCGTGTGGGTAGATGTTAATAAAAAAGTTATTTAGGTTTAGATGTCGAAAAACTCTCAAACAACTTTAACGAGCTGTGCGGCAACCGGCCCGCTCCCCAGCTGCTGCTGCACACACACTAGAGTGCAGATCAGACTGACGCACTTCCAATATCACATTGTGTAAAAAAGTCCTCCTCCCATTCTGGATGGAAGTTGTACGTTATTGGTTTCTTACTTGGTCCAGCTTCCCCACTCATTTGTATACCCTTTCTTTAGTATTATATAGTAAATGGTAGAAATTGGAAGGCTAACTAGGTAATTAGTCTCGCCGGTATTTTGTAGTTGGCGCTGTTGACTGCGCATGCGTGGTGAACCGTGTGTTCGGTGAAAAGATCAGATCTCAGACTGGCTTACCCGTACGTCAATCAAGTGGCAAAAGCCATAGTGAGGATGGATGATAGGCGAACGCTAGCCAGTGGCAGCTTCAGGGAAGAAAAACTAATGCTTATCGCTTATTTCAGCTCCAAAAAAACATGCGATGACGTCGATTACCAAATATGTCGGCGACGATTTTGGTAATCGACGTCGTCGCGACTAGTCGACTAATCGTGGCGGCCCTACGTAGTAGGCCTGTTTACTGAGCGTGATCATTTTGATAGGCAGAAAAGCTGACATACATGGCTAGCTGGCTGGCTGCCCAAAGGTTAGCAAACTGTTTTGTTGGCCATGTCTCCTTTTTTCTACTGAACACACAGTCTGGACCACGACAGGCTGTGGTGATTTAAACAACCTCCATACCGCTATGACTAAGCATGAGCGTGCCTCTTCCCACATACTTTGTCTGGTAAAACCTCAGACATTTGGCAACACACGGAATGACAAAGTCAGTTATGACAAAGTCATCACGGAATTGACTAGGAAGGATCGTAGGATGGTCTTCGCCTACAAATAAGGTCGGACGTTGTGACATTTTTGTTGTTGTTGCTTTTTTGTCCTGTAGCTGCTCCGGTTGGGTTTGGTGGTCTCAATTTGTTTTGTGATCAGAGTTTAGGCCTACGTTTGTGTGAGAGATTTAGGTCCACCGAGGCCAGTGTGTGTGTGTGTGTGTGTGTGTGTGTGTGTGTGTGTGTGTGTGTGCGTGCGTGCATTGTATACTCTTCACAGCTCTCATTGTTGTCACTATTTGCATGAACAGTGGTGTATTTACATGGATATAGGATCTGTATAGTTGCAGTACCGACAATCCTATGCAAATATTGGCGTTCATAAGACGTTTCATTTGCATAACTGACTTTTTTTATTATCTTGGGAGATGGACAGACTTTTATTTACTCTAGTTATTCATTCATCCAAAGAAATAAAAGTGTCTTGCCAATAACAACACTGCCATGTTACAGAACACCCATACGTTTGTAGTACTGCTGCTCAGACAACAAAGATATCCTACAACAGACCAGAGATGCTAGGTTTAGGTTATATCTAAAAGCTTCCTTATATTCCTCATCTCACCAGCCTATGTATTTCCGTAATTAATACATTCATACGCTCTCTCTCTCTGTCTCTCTCTCTCTCCATCTCTCTCCCTCTCTCTCCACCTGTCTCTCTCTCTCTCTCCATCTCTCTCTCTCTCTCACCCCCCCCCCCCCCCCGCCCCCCCACCCCCACCCCCACACACCTTATATGCAGTGTAGCGGTCGTCCATGGCGTGTTTGATGAGGAGGTTCTTTAGCACCGCCACGGCCAGCTGTCTGACCTCGGGACATCCCTGCAGCCCCTCTGCCACCTCCCTCAGCAGCAGGCCCACCAGGAAGTGGTTCCTGCAGTAGTCCTCTGTCAGGCTGAACTCCAGGCTCTGGTCTGGGATTGGACAGCAGAGCAGAGCAGGGGGGTCAACGTGAAGATCATGGTTCATGTGAGATAAGGTAAGGTCATAGGATTGTGGATTGTGGATTCATTCAGTTGACTTGTGCTACTAATGACCATGCATGTTCTGTCTCTGTGTAACACGCCGACAGGACTTTGGTACGGTGCTCACTGCACATACAGCAGGCAACCTAGATGCAGACGCTGCCTCAGGGGTGCTATGATCTATGATTTTCAACTAAACTCTTCATATAGGGGTAGCACTAAATGGTAGCATTCAAATGACACGTGTCATGATCACACTCATGAAATGAAGTGTCTTACAATTCCATATTCCAAAATAGAACACACCACAACAAAACATTTTCATTCTCAATCCAATCATTCTTTAATGCACACAACAACACCAATCCCCTAAAAGAGGGAACATCTGAGAAAAACCTGTGAGATCAGGAACACCCTAATTGGGTGAAAATAAAAAATAAAAAGTAAGTTAAGTAGTTGTCTTCTAAACCCCTCAAAAAAAAGTTTGGAAACGTTATTTCAGTCGATTCTTATTCAATGAAGAATATTGCAGGGGATAATGGCAAATATTTTTGGGCCGCTACCCACACGTTTAGCTGTGTTGCTCATTCCACGAAATGTACCACAAGTTGTACCTCGTTGTAAAGGTGACTAATCAGGCTTTCCAACGATATACAATACAATACCAATTGGTATTATTAAAGGGGAGGAAGAATGGACCAAAATAACGTTTCCGAACTTTTTTTGAGGAGTTTATTTAGAGGTGTACAGTACCTTCAGACCTATCAATTCACTACAGAATGTGTAAGTGTTTAATGTTGTACAAGGCCCTCCTCACAGGTTGTTCTCTGAATCACGGAAAGCTCTCCAGGTATTCTACAGTCAGACAGGACTAACGGGATCAGAGAACAGGAAGGACGGAGAGAGGGAAGGAGAGAATGCAGCGATCCCACAAGTAACAGCATGAAAGACAAGTCCCTCGCCTTTCAAGTATTGAATAATCAAACATTCCAAAGAATAATAATTTCCGTGTTTCAAGCCAGGAACTAGCCAAGCAAGCACCACTGCACTACAAAGCATAGGCCCAGACAGACAATGAAGGAAGACGTGTGTTAGCAGTCATGAAGCCACCAAAATAACCCCTCGTCCCCTAGGGCCGAGACACATGTTAGATCTGACAGAATTGGATATGTATCAAGGAATGTACAGTAAGTAAGATACAACTAATGGACTGCACTTATATAGCGCCTTTTTTGCTGCTCCAAAGCGCTTTACAACGGCCTCTCATTCCCCCATTCACACACACATTCACACACCAAATGGTGGCAAGCTGCCATGCAAGGCGCCGGCTGGCCCCGCTCACTGGGAGATATTTTGCTAAGACTAATAGTCTTATTACTGTACATTCCTTGAAAGGGGTATTAGGAAGATGACAAAAAATTCCACCTAGTGGAAGTTTTTAGATACAGTCATTGTTTTTCTCCATTCTCTTCTTTCAGATCTCTCAGTGTCTAGGGTGTAGGGTGCTGTGGGTTGTTTCTGAACAGGGCCAATGAGCATCCTGAGGAGAGAGGCTAGCAGAACGGGGGTTAGTGGTTATGTCCACACAGTGCAGGTAGCAAAAGTGTGCGTTGATATTACCTACCTACGGCGGTAAAAAGCTCCGTTGCGTACGAAATAAAATCTGACAACCACAAGCAAAAATAAAAACAGAGGAGGGGGAGGGAAAATTAAAAATGAGCCAACCATGCAGTATTACCAGAACACACTGTGGTGGAAGTACTCGTGTGGGGGTAAAAACATCATTCATTTTACAACACCGACCCCTCTGTTCGACTCCACATGAACTGTTCTGTAATAGACCTTTTTGAGTATGTGACATTGGCCGAACCAATCAGGCAGGTTAATGGGGGGGGGAATCATGGGTGAGGAAGGAGGGTGAGGGAGCATACACTTGTACCGTAGATGACAGAATGTCATAGGGTGTCAAAGCAGCTTACCCTGAACTCTCTGCAGCTTGGTGCGGCCGAAGGCCATGGGCAGGTTGAGGGGGATGTAGTGCTCATGGTTGCACACGGTCATGAGGAAGTCAAACTTCATCTCCGTCAACACCTGCAGCAGACAAACACTCACCGATGGTCATTTTAATTCATGATGATGTACATTAGTCTGCTTACCGTGCTTATATGTACCCTCTTTTAACCCCCTATGTTATGCCCTTAAGCTAAATGCTTGTCCTGTCTACTTTTTTGTGCCTAGGTCTACTTATATTTTATCTTTTAAATTTACTTTTTTCCTCCAGGGAGCCGTATACTACATCATGGCATAGGGACTGCGGATGAAAACTAGCTTTCGGGCTAACTCTGGCGTATTTACAATTTATTTTTGTTTTATTAATATGCACTGTCCCTTGAATAAATAAATGAATCTGAATCTGAACATACCCATTGATTGTAGAAGAATAAGACTAGTGAATGCCTATTATGCTCCGTACAAACGTCTTACCTGGTCATAACCCAACATTTAAGGTTATAATATATATACAATATACATTTAAAAATACATTATTATTGTTGTTTACAATATATCGCTATGAAATATGTTTAAAACAACCATTTAAATGCAATGGGCTGTTAGTCCTTACATCCAGAATACACAATACACAATATACACAATACACAATACATATACAGTACATAATACACAGGGTGGATGTTGGTGTCATTTGTTAGTCAAATATACTCTGATGGAGTGTTGAGCAGCTTAGATCATCTATCCCAAATAAGAGTCACTGCTGTATTCTTGTGTATTATTGTTTTACTTTATTGCATTTATTATTTATTATTTATTGTTTCACTGTATTGCATGTTGTTGTACTACAATTTCTGTTTTCGAATAGGAGAGCTTGCAAGTAAGAATTTAATTGTACGGTAATACACTCGCCTGTATCTTCAGTCATGCTTACCAGCTAGGTTGTCAGTGTATTTTGATACTGTTAACATTTCTTATCAATCACCTTTAGCTTGGAGCAGGAAGTGACTTCTCATGATAGTACCTGATAGGTTGTCAGTGTGTTGCTGTTATTGTACCTTTGGGTCTTTGAGGCTGAAGCCACACATGTAGTCGTTGACCAGGCTGAAGGCAAAGCCTCTGTTCATGAATGTGAGACATCTCTGTAGAGAAGAAGAGAGATTAGACAACGACAACAACAACAACAACAACACTTCTAAACACTCATTACTCACAACAAATAATACGTTGTCATAGCATAACCAAGGAACTGAAGAAGAAAAAGCATCTGATAAGAAAGAAAAGCAGAAACAGAAACACTCAAGTCATTTTGGTTCTCCAGGGTAGTGTGTGTGCGTGTGTGTGTGTGTCCAGTAAACCCAAATAAATCCAAAATTGTTATTTAACCTTAATTTATACAGGCTAAACACTCTAAGACCAATGCCTCTTTTGCAGGTGCACCCTGTCATATAATGACATGGGCAATAGTATATACTGTATATAAAAGTATCGGCATACAAGTGCACAGAATTTACAGATAAATTATTGTAACATAAGTTAGATTTAAGTTATATAAGTTATATTTATTATGTAAATAGTAAAAAGGTCCTTGTGGTATCCCATAAACAATATTTCTGCATTAACTGTTCTCTCATCAGATGCTTCTTCTTGTCAATTCTCTGTTTATATTATCTATATGTTACGGTACATGTGGGAATACAGTACATGTGGGAAAACTAGGGTTAGGGTTAGGTGCTACGGTTAAGGTTAGGGTTAGGGGTAGGGGTAGGGGTAGGGTTAGGGTTAGGGTTAGACATGCCAGCATGTACCAAGTCACCCTAGCACCTAACCCTAACCCTAGTTTTCCCACATGTACCGTAACATATATAATCTATCGGGAGTTACAGGTGAAAGCCAATTTCTGTCAGTGTGTTCAGTTGTTTAGTGTAGGCCTTCCTAGCCAATGCATATTCTCTTTTTAGGTAAGAAAATAACATGTGGTTTGTTAAGAGCTGTAGTAGATATGTAGGGTGTGATGGGCCAGTGTTAAGAGCTGTAGTAGACATGTAGGGTGTGATGGCCAGTGTTAAGAGCTGTAGTAGGGTGTTGGCCATCTCTTCAGGTTACACCTTAACTCCTCCTCCTAAGACATCTTCTGCCCCCCAGCACTGCGTCTCCTGAAGACACCCGCTCTTCCCCTCTACTGTGTCCCCTAAAAACGTATATTGCCCCCCTTGTACTGTTTCTCTGTTTCTCCAGTGTCAAAAAATAAATAAATAAATAGGTATAGAAGAAGGTTTTTCCTTCTATCAATGACCCGGGCCTGAGCTGGATTACTCTTCCTGCTACGACTGGTGGATTGATGATTCACTTGCTTAGCATTCAAATGTATTGATTGTAAGTCGCTTTGGAATAAGGCGTCTGCTAAATGCCAAACATGTAAAAATGTAAATGTAAAATGGCCAGTGTTAAGAGTTGTAGTAGACATGTAGGGTGTTGTCCAGACCTTGATGAAGCCGGCCAGGCTGAGGTTGATGCAGCGGGCCTCCTCGGGGACCTCAGCGTGGCGGATGGTGATGTGAGGCATGATGGACAGCAGCAGGGACTGCAGCGCCTGGTGGAAGCTCTCTGGGAACCTCTGGGGGCGCGGCATCTGACACACAACAACTCAGTCCCAT
>NC_137682.1:2802814-2807814 GCF_963989245.1 Nansenia antarctica | reverse complement strand
GGAAGCGCATTGTTTTTCTTTTTAAACCACAACATTTTAGCTTTTTAAACCATAATACTGTTTTTTACTATTCTTTTTAAATGACTGGACTTTTTAAATAGGCACTACATTTTATAAACACTGCTATGTCTGTCTGTTTTTACTGTATGTATGTGACCTATGTGTGTTTTTAATGTGGAAACTGTATTCATGAGCTGCACTTCTGCCTGTCAAAATAGAATTTCTGTCTAGACAATAAAGCTATCTGGAATCTTGAATCACACTATCGTTTGCTTTGTAAAACATAATATATTCGCTAAATTCGACACATTTACAAAAATAGTTAAATTCCATAACACTTAACTGCCCTTTTTTTCTTTTCGCCCCCCCTGCCCTTCAAACAGCCTGAGTCCGCCACTGGCCTAGACTCTAACCATGTAGGTGACAGACAGTATGCTGTATGCTATGTAGTTCAGCTAACATTGGTGACGGTATACCTTGAGAAAAGAGCGCAGGTAATGTTCCAGTCCCTCTTCATGGCACCGAGAGACGATGTGGATGATCACCCTGAGGGAAAACATCAGTGACGTTATTGATTCTCTGTTCAGTCTTCGACAGCAACGTTACATTTTTACACTTAAGTCATTTAGCAGACTCTCTTATACAATCCATTTCTTTTCTTTAAATTTGTTTTTCAGATTTTATCCCTTTTTCACCCAATTTAGTATCCAATTGAACCCAACCTAGCATCCAATTATCCCCTGCCTATTGCGTAGGATCCGCCGCACGACCCCGTGGCTGGCAGCCCCAGAGGAGGCCGCCAGGCAGACTAGCTGACTGGCTCCTCGAGCCCAGCACCGTTATTCCGGCACCCCGGGGGCGCTGTTGCGCGACGGATCCTTGTCCGGAAATAGTCCTATACCGCCCTCTGGAGCGGCCGCTCAATATGCCGCTCCCTGTGTGTGCCCTGGCCATATCCGGGATACAATCCATTTCTAAGTTAACATTTAAAAAATAGTTTTGGTCAGATAGCTTGTAGAAAAAAAAAGAAAGAAAAAACAACAACTACAAAAACAACTAGTTTTCTTCCTTTCTCTAGCACCGAGACTGCCGATGGCAACTGTTACTCTTATCAAAGGTTTTTCTTACGGTGACTGTATTGTTAATTCGCTTACTAAGTCGCTTTGGATAAAACTGTCTGCTAAATGACTTAAATAATAATAATAATAATAATAATAATAATAATAACTTTAATTTATATAGCGCCTTTCACAAACCCAAGGACGCTTTACAAGGGGATGAAAACGGACAAGACAAAACAGAAAACAAACAAAGCAAAAACTAAAACAATGACTAGGGGCCAAATGCCTTGGAGAACAGATGAGTTTTGAGGGCTAGTTAAATGTTAATGTACACGTAACTGAATTGGGTCATGATGAATTCAAAAAAGCATCTTGTCATTAGGCCTACCGGGTAGAGTTGACAGCGATTTCATGGGCTTCTTTGGTTGCCGTGGTGAGGACCTCAAACAGCTGCATCAGCACGGTGGGCAGGAACTTAATGATGACCTGAGTCTCCATAGCATGTAGGCACTGAGAGAGAGAGAGAGAGAGAGAGAGAGAGAGAGAGAGAGAGAGAGAGAGAGAGAGAGAGAGAGAGAGAGAGAGAGAGAGAGAGAGTGAGAGAGAGAGAAAGAGTAGACAGAGAGAGAGAGAGAGATTATTATGTGGGTGGCTTGAGGACAACAATAATTCAGATTCAGTGATAGTCAGAGAAAAACAATACTTAACGGCTATGCAGCTCATACTAAGGCTCATACTAAGGCCTTTGGCCCCTAGTCATTGTTTTAGTTTTTGCTTTGTTTGTTTTCTGTTTTGTCTGTCCGTTTCATCCCCTTGTAGTAAAAGCGTCCTTGGGTTTTTGAAAGGCGCTATATAAATTAAAGTTATTATTATTATTATTATTATTACAGTACCAGTGACTCCTCCTCACCTTTAGATACTTGATGAGCTCTGCTGGGTTTCCCTCGGAGGATGACTTCATCAGCTGGCAGTGCTGGAAGAACTTGTGGAGGTGCAGATCCTACAGAGGGTTTAGGGTTAGGGTTAGCACACACAGCGTGACTCATTACCTCATTCACTGCCACAGCTTAATACACATACCCTACACATACATACAGGGTTCCCACACCTTCTGAAACATCAAATTCAAGCACTTTTCAAGGACTTTCAAGACTCAATTCCCACAAATTCAAGGACCCAACACGGCGTAGTTTGAGACAGATCTAGATGAGAATTTATATAATCTGAACTATCCGCTCACAGGCAACAATTAAAAAGAGAGGCTTGAATGTGTGAACACTAGATGGTCTCTTGTCTTCTCTACCACAGCACAGCAAAACAATATATTGTGAATATATATATATATATATATATATAAATATGATGTGTAAAGTTAAGCAATACAGACTTATTTACTAGTTGACGAGCTAAGTAAAACATTTTTGAATATATATACTTTTTTTAGAGAGAGAGAGAGAGAGAGAGAGAGAGAGAGAGAGAGAGAGAGAGAGAGAGAGAGAGAGAGAGAGAGAGAGAGAGAGAGAGAGAGGGGAATTCAAGCACTTTCAATGACCCATGTCTATTTTCAAAAACTTTTAAGACCTTGATTTCTTTTTCTCAAATTCACAAACTTTCAAGGATTTCAAGGACCCGTGGGAACCCTGTACATAATCCTAACATGTTTTGTAAGCTCATAATGACAATTCTGAACATATACTGCCAGGACAGCCTATGGCAAAGGCCTCAGAGCAGCAGTCCAAACTGTTCTGGTAGGCCCAGCTCATTCCTCAGCTTGTTCCAATGCTGCTTAGTCTGGGCTGGGCTCAGTAGGTGTAGTCTAGTTGTTTCTAGTGGGTATATTGTGATTTTTCCTTCCCAGCCTCATATCGTTCATTTCGGAACGTCATAAAAATAAATTTGCGCTGCCTGTCTAACGTTATATCTAACATTACATGTTATGAGGCTGATCTGTGCATGATAGTGCTGCATTTTGACATATTTCATGTCGCATCTCCCCCCGTTGATGGTATATGACGCTATAGTCAGTCCCAATGGTCCAAAAGTCAAGTGCTTCGTAGGTGAATTTTATGAATGAAAGTGAAAGTTCTGTCACAAAACGCTGTTACGTATCCTCGCACATTTTTAAGTGGGTATACGGAAATCCTTGGCCTTTCCTAGTGGGTAGTTTAGTTTTTAGTTTATTTATTTAGCACACAAGAAATTGTGCAAAAAGGGAACGAAGCCCAGAAGGCTTGTACAGAGTTCCACTCCACGTCAATATCTATGTTTCAAATAAACATCAAGGGACACTTACTTCATGTCAATAGGAGAAAAGAAACCACAAACAAAATAATATCCATCGGGCAGAAAGGTAGGATAGCACATACAAACACACAAGACAAAACCAAAACAAACAAAAAAAGAACTGAAAATAGATACAAGGATAGTAAGATTAGTAAAAAAATAAACATAGATTTCCATCTTGCCCACCTTTCAACGGGAAAAGCACTACAATATAAAATAAACAGCTCATAACGAGATTAGATATTTTTTCAGTTGCTTTCTGAAAGCCGATCGAGGTGTTGATCTCAGTGGCGAGCTCAAGGTGTTCCAGATTCTCGGACCTCTATAACAAATGTTAAATTGGTGGCTAGAAGTTCGACAGAAGGGTAAGTGGAGGTCATTATTGAATCTTGTTGGATAAGAGTGGATGTCTGATGAGAAAATAAAGAAACTATGGAAAGTAGAAGGAAGATCTTGCTTGTTGTTGATGAATTTGTGTATGAATAAGCATGTTTGAAACGTATTTAGTTTATTGATGGGTAATAATGAATATTTCCTAAATAGTGGTGCAGATGGTTCGAATCTGTTAGAGTGAGAGATCATTCTTAGGGTATACAGCGTAGTCCTGCGTATCACGTAGACGACACCACTGGCTGGGCTTGAGAAGGTGGAGGGGGGGTGAGAGACATACCTGAGCGTATATTGTTGATGCTACGTGGGTCCTCACTTTAAATAGTGGCTTGGCATTTTCCACCCATTTTATGTCTGGAGCACACTGTAAGAAACACAAAACAAACACATTTAGTTGGTGTTTTAGTAGTTTAGTAGATTTGAGTGTTTTAAATGAAACAGCAAGAACCAAAACGTGTCATTTCTGTCCAGTAGTTGCTGCATACATGACCTTAGATACTAACTATGCAGTCAAGGAGGCTGAGTGATGGTCGTACACATCGGAGGACGGGCTCATTGTAACGCAGGAAATGGAAAAATAAGTGTGTGTTTGATACCATTTCTCATCTCATCATCGCATTACAATGAGCCTCTTGTCTGGTCCCCAGCCTCCCCTGGTTACAGTACATACAGAGGGGAGGACCTCTCTCCTAATAGTACAGGGTATATACAGGAATCTTGAGGTTAATTTGAAAGTGACAGTTGGATCTAAGTGACAGTTGGATCTAAGTGACAGTTGACACTAGAACAGCCGTGTCTATGTTACCTACTCAGGGTATATACAGGAATCTTGAGGTTAATTTCAATACCTTTCTAAGACTTTTTAAAGACCTTGTCAATATTTTTCCAGACCTCACCGCCACTTCGAGCTGTAACCGACTAACTAACTTAACAGTTTTAGTTTGCAATAGACTAGACCACTGTCATACAACACCATTTCCGGTTCATCTTTGTTTTTTAATAAAACTAATAAATTCACAAACTTTTACTAAAAGACCCTAAAATACTTATTAAGGGTCTTGATTTTCCCAAAATGTATTTATCAACTTTCAATACTTTTCAAGACACCGCGGATACCCTGTAATAGGTGTCTTACTTTCTTGGCATCCTGGTTCTTGTCACACAGGTAGCCAGCAGGGAGGGTGGCGGACACGGGCAGCTGCAGCTCTATAGACTGCATCCTCCCCTCCTTCAGCAGGGGCGCCCAGGAGAAGCCCACTGTCATAC
>NC_137682.1:2792814-2800314 GCF_963989245.1 Nansenia antarctica | reverse complement strand
GTTTTCGGGCAGCTGTGGCTCAGGAGGTAGAGCGGGGCGTCTAATGATCGCAAGGTTGGCGGTTCGATCGCGTGTCGAGGTGTCCTTGAGCAAGACATTGAACCCCAAATTGCTCCCAATGAGCGGGCCGGCGGCTTGCATGGTAGCTTGCCGCCGTTGGTGTGTGAATGTGTGTGTGAATGTGTGAATGAGAGGCCGTTGTTAAGTGCTTTGGAACAAGCCGCTCTATAAGTCAGTCCATTTACCAAATGGGAGGATGGGCTCAGGGTAATGCATGCATTATGAATAGAGCATTCAAGGTTTAGAATGTTGCAATGCAGATAGAAATGTCATGAATAGAGCAGGAACGACTGGCTGTTGTTGTCTACTCTAATCTAATCTACGTGTGTTAATCTACATTAACGTTCTGTTATGTCCATTCCCTTTTTTTTATGGTAAATGCACTGCACTTATATAGCGCCTTTTTTGCTGCTCCAAAGCTGCTCCAAAGCGCTTTACAACGGCCTCTCATTCACCCATTCACACACACATTCACACACCAATGACGGCAAGCTGCCATGCAAGGCGCCGGCCGGCCCCGCTCACTGGGAGCAATTTGGGGTTCAGTGTCTTGCCCAAGGACACTTCGACATGTGGCCAGCCGGGGCTCGACTCGAACCGCCGATCTGCCAACCTTGTGATCATTAGACGCCGGCTCCTCTACCTCCTGCGCCACAGCCGCCCCTATTTATGTCCATTCCCCTCTGAAGAAGCCGCCTGTACTGTGTGTTCCAGCTACATACCGGTGGTTATCAGTCCTCTGCATCAGATCCAGTGCTATCTATGTAAAGGAACTCTGGGTTTCCGCTGTCTGTGTTGATCAAATCTCTAGGGAGGTGTGCTGTCGCTACTCGCAACTGGCCCAGACCCAGCCTGTTTGTAAACACTTTATTCTGCCCGCCTGAGAAAAGACTACTAGGAGACTGTTCAAAGCCCGCCTGTGTGCGTGTACTAATCTCTCAATGTCTGTCGGAGCCTGTTTGAGTGCAACTCAGCGTAAACGGAGTTTCAGAGTTTCCAGTCCGAGGGAACTGGTGGAAAAAACAATTCCATGGCCGTTTGATGAAGGTTTCCACCCACAAATATTTGACATATGTGTGAGGGAGAGAGAGAGAGAGAGACTGATGGTGACCATTCATTATCTCCCCTTTGCCAGCTGTAATAACCAGTTTATGTTATTTATATTTATGTATTCTTTTTTCCCCTCTATTTCTTGGCCACTCAGCTGTACTTTGAGTAGTTTTGAGTTGAGTACGAACAGTTTGTCCTCTCTCCCCCTGATCTCAGTCGTTCTTATTTCATCACACGCAACCACCTGACCCAGAACACCCGAACGAACACTCACCTTTAAAGGAGCCACACCCTCTTCATCAGAGTCTCTGAACTGCACACACACTACGATGTTTCTAGCCTGGAAGACGATATAAACACTTCAGTCAACCAATTCAACCAGGATAACATTAACAGGGTATATACAGGAATCTTGAGGTTAATTTGAAAGTGACAGTTGGATCTAAGTGACAGTTGGATCGAAGTGACAGTTGACACTAGAACAGCCGTGTCTATGTTACAGAGTGGCTGAGCTCAAAACATTATTATGTGCAATCATCTGCAATCAACGTTACTGCTTTTCTTTTCATACACTTGATTTTCAGACAAATCCCCCCCCCTCCCTCAACCCCAGCCCCAGCTCACTTTGGCGAAGGTCTTCTGGTTGTCGTATTTGAGCTGCTGGGGGTAGATGTAGAGGTGGTTCTTGTAGGCGGTGAAGGGGTAGGTGTACTTGGCTTCCTCGGGGAGGAACTCCTCCATCTCCACTGAGACCCTCTCACAGCCCTCCTCGAAAGGCTTGACGGGGACGTAGGAGGAGGTGACTGTGTCTGTGGGGGAGAAGGGGGGGGGGGTCACCATCAACACCATTACTTTGTGCCACAAACAAATCTGAACAGTGTGTTAACTCATACGTTGACGGCCTGTCAAAGAAAGTTGATTCTTCCTCCCCTTTAATAATACCAATTGGTATTGTATTTTATATCGTTGGAAAGTCTGATTAGTCACCTTTACAACGAGGTACAACTTGTAAGGATCATGCATTTGTGGAATGAGCAACACAGCTTCTACCAACAGAAGAATATTGCAGGGGATTTTGGCTAATTTATTTGGGCCGCTACCCACACATTTAGCTGTGTTACTCATTCCACGAATGCATGATCCTTACAAGTTGTACCTCGTTGTAAAGGTGATAACTAATCAGGCTTTCCAACGATATAGTATCACAACCAGTTCTCTAACCAAACAGCAGGCTAGGGAAACATGGTGTTAAGTGGCTAAATACAACTGAAATGTGTAAGCATTAAGAATTACACTGGGGAAACAGCTGTGTAACTGTCTTTAATCTTAAGTAACAGCCCCACAATGCAAATTATGGTTCAGTGAGGTCATGTAATGTTTGGAGAAGGGGGGAGGACACTATATACTGTAGCTAAAGAAAACCACACAAGTGGCCTGGGGTGGTCCAGTGGTCGAGCACTGCGGTCGACAGTGCACACATATGCCCATGTCGGCATGGGTTCGAATCCGGCCCTATGCCCTGCTGTCATGCCCTCTCTCTCCCTTCTTCTCCTTACTTTCCTGTCTGTCTTCACTGTCTTATCTGTCCAATAAATGAAAGATATGAGTGGGACTGCCCCACTCAGGAAAAAATAAAATAAAGAAAAGAAGAAAACCACACACTTGAAAAGTCTGGAGGCACACACTCGATGGTGACGTTCAGCTGTCCAGGAATGGTCTGCAGCTTGCTCTTCTCAGGCCTGCAGGGGGACAGTGAGAGTTACAGGGTATAC
This sequence comes from Nansenia antarctica, assembly GCF_963989245.1. Lineage (NCBI taxonomy): Eukaryota > Metazoa > Chordata > Actinopteri > Argentiniformes > Microstomatidae > Nansenia > Nansenia antarctica. Next base: position 2,797,432 of record NC_137682.1, on the reverse strand, counting down.
ACAGGAATCTTGAGGTTAATTTGAAAGTGACAGTTGGATCTAAGTGACAGTTGACACTAGAACAGCCATGTCTATGTTACCTAGCAGTGTGACTAGTGCACGTTAGTCAGACACTACCTCAACATGGAGCTGGTTTTATAGAGGTATTCAGAGCATACATTGTTTCCCGAGAGAAGCCTTCATTGAATACTCTATACATTCTAATATTATATCAAAGATGTATATATTGTACTTGTATATATTACGTTATATATAAAACTACAGTATGAGGAGTAGGCATGCAGAATATACAATAGACACTACACAGATAGACAGAGTACGGCATACTTAAGTCTAAACAGTCATACAGTCATAATACATGTAAGTCACATCATGTCTTATTGACGACTCACTTCCTGATATCAGCCAGCAGCTTGATGAGGTCATCAGTGGAGATCTTACTGCTGTCCTGGCGGTAGAGAGGAGAGAACTTGCCGTCCATGTCCAGACTACCCTGGGCATCTTTAAACACCTGCCTGAAGACACAAAGGCTCGTATTTAAACTGGTGTGGCGTGTGAGGAGGAGACAGTGTGTACAGTAGGTTTTGTGTGATGACTCAGGAAGACATACATCATAATACTACAGTTAATTAAGCAATATCACACGAGAGGGAGTGTGTTATACTGAATATCAGCACGGCTGAACACAAACATGTAGTCTAATTAACGGTCATTTAGTAGAACACCTGTGCGGCGGAGTGATACATATAGTTAAAGGTCCCAGTGCTGTTATACTGTATATCAGCACTCATGGAATGCCTCTTGTCCAATCAAATTACTTGGCCGGAACTAACTGTTGTATAATATAGTATAGTATTATAAACTGTCATGACTTGAGGCAAGTAAACATGCCAAATAGTGTTTAACTTGTTCCATTAGATTAGATTAAACTAAAATGAATAAAGTGTAAAATTGCCAATATATGTTGTTTTTTCCTTATTACTGTGGGAGAGTGCAATCATCCAATCCACCAAGCAACTCAAAACGAGAGTGAATACCAACAGAAGAATATTGCAGGGGATTCTGGCATATTTTTTTGGGCCGCTACCCACACGTTTAGCTGTGTTACTCATTCCACGAATGCATGATCCTTACAAGTTGTACCTCGTTGTAAAGGTGACTAATCAGGCTTTCCAACGATATAAAATACAATACCAATTGGTATTATTAAAAGGGAGGAAGAATCGACTGAAATAAAGTTTCCAAACTTTTTTTGAGGGGTTTATATATTCCATTATATCTAATGTATGGGTCCCTCTGGAACGTCCCTCTAGAACACCCTCCCCAACCACATCAGACAGGCCAACACCCTCCCAACATTTAAACAGGCCCTCAAAACCCACCTCTTCAAGCTCGCCTTCACCAGTTAACCCTCTCCTCCCCCTCCCCTTCCCATGTGTCCCCAGCACTACCTCAATTAGGCCCCTATACTTTCTTCTATTTACCTTTTGTTTCTTTTTATTATTATTACTACTCGATCTTTTCAGTTTGTAAAGCGTCTTTGAGTGTCCAGAAAAGCGCTATATAAGTCTAACGTATTATTATTAATATTAATATTATTAATATTATTAATATTATTAATATTATTATTATTATTATTATGTGTTTTGGGGTTCTTATTACTATTACTACTCGATCTTTTCAGTTTGTAAAGCGTCTTTGAGTGTCTAGAAAAGCGCTATATAAGTCTAATGTATTATTATTATTATTATTATTATTATTATTATTATTATTATTATGGGTGATCAGAGATCAGAGGTCAGTCTTACTTGGCGGCCCAGGCAAAGGGCATCTTATACTGGCCGAGGCGTTGGCATGTCTGCTTGGCAGCCTTCAATACCTTCTGGGCAGTCTAGAGGAACACACACACACAGTACACACACACGCACACGCACACACACACACACACACACACACACACACACAGGCAGGAGTACCGGTAAGACCATTTCCAAAATGTAGAAACAACAATAAGATAACACACACAGGTAATAAAAAGAGGTTTCACAATCACAAGTCATAAGAAATGGCATCGTTTCACAAGTAATTACAGTATGGAACTGACAGGAAACATGGGCAATACGTCACAAGATCTTCAATGCTAAAACAAACAACCCCAACTGAAAGTTGTATCAATGTTTGTGTCTATCTAGGCATGTCTGTCTGAGAGAGAGAGAGAGAGAGAGAGAGAGAGAGAGAGAGAGAGAGATGGAGAGAGAGAGAGAGATGTAGAGGGAGAGAGAGATGTAGAGAGAGAGAGATGGAGAGAGAGAGAGATGTAGAGAGAGAGAGATGTAGAGGGAGAGAGAGATGGAGAGAGAGAGAGAGAGAGATGGAGAGAGAGAGACAGAGAGAGAGAGAGATGGAGAGAGAGAGAGAGATGGGGAGAGAGAGAAAGAGAGATGTAGAGAGAGAGATGGAGAGAGAGAGAGATGGAGAGAGAGATGTAGAGAGAGAGAGAGAGAGATGGAGAGAGAGAGAGAGATGGGGAGAGAGAGAGAGAGATGGAGAGAGAGATGTAGAGAGAGAGAGAGAGAGATGGAGAGAAAGAGAGAGAGATGGAGAGAGAGAGAGAGATGGAGAGAGAGAGAGATGGAGAGAGAGAGAGATGGAGAGAGAGATGTAGAGAGAGAGAGATGGAGAGAGAGAGATGGAGAGAGAGAGAGAGATGGAGAGAGAGAGAGAGATGGAGAGAGAGAGAGATGGAGAGAGAGAGAGAGAGAGATGGAGAGAGAGAGAGATGAATCCATCCGTGAGGGTTGGTCTGTTAATAGCAGTGAGGTGAGACAGAGCAGAGTAGAGTCAGTGGAGGAGAAGGAGAGAGAGAGAGAGAGAGAGAGAGAGAGAGAGAGAGAGAGAGACAGAGAGAGACACAGAGAGAGAGAGAGAGAGAGAGAGAGAGAGAGAGAGATGTAGAGAGAGATGAATCAGGACCTTGTTGACGTCGGAGGTCTTGATGTAGGGCTCAGCACAGTGGGTGATGCCGTTCTGGAGAACCTTTTCCACTCTGGCCACCAGGAAGATGTCAGCATGGGGGTTGGTCACTGAGAAGATGCCCTAGAGAAGACAGACATGGAGGGAGGAAGAGGGAGGAAGAGGAGGCTGTGATCACAATAGTCAGTCAGAGTCTCTCTTGTCTCCTCTGCCCAGGGAATATACTGTAGGCTAGCCTTGGAAGAATAGATATGTTACGGTACATGTGGGAAAACTAGGGTTAGGGTTAGGTGCTAGGGTGACTTGGTACATGCTGGCATGTCTAACCCTAACCCTAACCCTAACCTTAACCCTAACCTTAACCCTAGCACCCTAGCACCTAACCCTAGTTTTCCCACATGTACCGTATTCCCACATGTACCGTAACATATATATAAAGATATATGAGTTTGTTTGAGCATATACTGTATATAGTAGCATATATATAGGATGTCAAATGTTATTTAACTTTGGGGAGCATTCAAACAGAGTGTGAATATTCCTCAATGTGGATATTCCTCTTTTTCCTGTTTGAGACTGCGACACACGTGATCTGTTCCATGTAGAGGTAGTAGTTAGTGAAACGAGAGTTTATCCACTGCAACATACATCATGTGCTGGGAAGTAACTGTTGTTAGGGGCCTGAAGTTACACACAGGAAGCCAAAACAGAACTGGAACTATTTTTGGGTCAGTGAGATGAGGGCCAACCGCAGTTCAGTGTGTTCAGCGCATGCACACACGCACAAACACACACACACACACACACACGGAACACACACGGAACACGCACACGCACACACACACGTAAAAAACATTCTCTTCCTGGGAGTGGCATTACTTCAGAGAGTGGTGGAAGACACCAGAAGTCATTTGGAGGAAGAGGCCAACATAAAAAATTCAGCAGACACAAGCACACAAGCACATTATAAATGACTCACTGTAGAATTACTCACTCGAAGCATACTGCACTGAGTGAGCATTAGACTGCACTGGCTAATGATGTCTGCGACCAAAACAGATCTAGATTGGACATTCCCTTTAAATAACTACAACCGGCAGAGAGAGAGAAATGGAGAGAGAGAGAGAGAGAGAGAGATGGAGAGAGAGAGATGGATAGAGAGAGAGAGATAGAGAGAGAGAGAGATGGAGAGAGAGAGATGTAGAGAGAGAGAGAGAGAGAGAGAGAGATGGAGAGAGAGAGAGATGTAGAGAGAGAGAGAGAGATGTAGAGAGAGAGAGAGAGATGTAGAGAGAGAGAGATGTAGAGAGAGATGAATCAGGGCAGAGTTTGAGACAGCCAGTGACACACCCTACTGTCCTGTGTGGGCGTGCTGCTAAGGGCAGGAGAGAGAGATGGAGAGAGAGAGAGAGAGAGAGAGGAGGGCTGGAGAGAGAGAGAGAGAGAGAGGAGGGAGGAGGACGAGGCTGTCCTTGGACTACACCCAAACTGCACCTCAATTACACTGCGGTCGTCTCCCGAGTGTATAATCACGTAGTCTATGATCACAAAGGTGTATCTCTGCCTCAGTGCTCCTCCACCGTGTTTCTGTGTCTACTAACAGAAACAACCGCCATTCCGCCGTCAACGTTCCGTTTTGATTCAT
>NC_137682.1:2787814-2790314 GCF_963989245.1 Nansenia antarctica | reverse complement strand
CACTTCCAACAACACACACACCTCTACACACTTCCAACAACACACCTCTACACACTTCCTACAACACACACACCTCTACACACTTCCAACAACAACACACCTCTACACACTTCCAACAACACACCTCTACACACTTCCAACAACACACACACCTCTACACACTTCCAACAACAACACACCTCTACACACTTCCAACAACAACACACTTCTACACACTTCCAACAACAACACACCTCTACACACTTCCAACAACAACACACCTCTACACACTTCCAACAACAATGTTGGGCAAGACACTGAACCCCAAATTGCTCCCAGTGAGCGGGCCGGCGCCTTGCATGGCAGCTTGCCGCCATTGGTGTGTGAATGGGTGAATGAGAGGCCATTGTAAAGCGCTTTGGAATACGGCGCTGTATAAGTCAGTCCATTTACCATTTACAATGTCTGCAGTAGCAGCAAACACATGATGAACCACAGCCTGACAGAACAACAACACATGTATTATTACACAACAACACTATGTATTATTGCATTTCAATGAGCTTTGAATTAAAAGGAGAAAATCTATTGAATCATAACTAATCACATGCACGTCATTCATTCATTCATTCATTCACATGCACGTGCGTAGGGCTTAGAGATACAGTAGAGTCAGCAGAATCCCCCCGAGCTCATCAGTCAACTGGTCACATCCTCCTGCCAGCTCACAGTTGCAGAACGGGAGTGTTTGTAAACGCATGGATGTGCAGTCTTGTGACGCCCCATCGACTAAATGGTAAATGTACTGCACTTATATAGCGCCTTCTTTTGCTGCTCCAAAGCTGCTCCAAAGCGCTTTACAACGGCCTCTCATTCACCCGTTCACACACACATTCACACAAACATTCACACACACATTCACACACACATTCACACACACATTCACACACACATTCACACACCAATGGCGGCAAGCTGCCATGCAAGGCGCCGGCCCGCTCACTGGGAGCAAGTTGGGGTTCAGTGTCTTGCCCAAGGACACCTCGACATGTGGCCAGCCGGGGTTTGAACCGCCGATCTGACGACCTTGCCGGCGATCCTGAGCCTAGACAGGGGTGTGTCTAGTTACTAGCCATCGACTGCTCCAGGGAGCATCACTACGTAGAAGAAGCTATAACATTCTGTACAGTTACTAACAAAACAATCTATCTCCAGCTCCTGTTTTCAATAACTTATTATTCTCAGAGGTTTACGTGGGAAAAATGAAGAGGCTTATTGTTCAATTGACAATCTCAGCTTGGGTGACGTGTGACTTATTCAAGTGCACTGGCGGACTCAGGGGGGGGGGGGGGGCAGTCTCTCTTAAGTGCCCTTTTGAGTGGCGAAAATGAGAGGACGTGCCCTATTGGTGCCCCTCCAATGTCTAAATTTGACCATGTGCCCCCACAGTTGAAAAACGTCGCACTAAAATGCCCTTTTGAGTGGCAAAAATTAGAGGATGTGCCCTATTGGCCGCCCTTCCAATGGTCTGAACTTGACCGTGTGCACTGATGGGGTCCCATGTTGTGCAGTAGGTGCCCTTTCATTCTTTTCGCCGCCCCCCTGCCCTTCAAACAGCCTGAGTCCGCCACTGCTCAAGTGTACACGACGTTCAAGTCTGCATAGTTGATAAGGGCATTGTAGAACTGTGGAGAATGTAGAATGTAGGTCACCGTGGTTACCTGAGTGGGGAAGTGCAGCAGAGACTCAGACACTCTCTGGAGGAGGGGCAGACAGTTTCCACCTTTCCCTCCGTCTCCGTTCACACCCCTCCCACCTCCTCCTCCTCCCTCTCCTCCTCCTCGTCCTCCTCCTCCATCTCCTCCTCCCTCTGTCTCTGAGGAAGGGGAGAGCTGGCTGCCGGAGGAGCAGTTCTCTGTCAGCATCTCTCTCACACAGGCGGGGTTCAGGTCCACATGGAAGTCGGCTGAGATCTTACAGCTCTTAGCCACGTCGAACAGCGCCAGGCTGACGAAGAACGGCTCCACCTACAGATAGGAGAGAGAGAGAGCCAGAGAGAGGGTACACGGTGAATGGACTGCACTTAGTATATAGCGCCTTTTTTGCTGCTCCAAAGCGCTTTACAACGGCCTCTCATTCACCCATTCACACACACATTCACACACCAAGCTGCCATGCAAGGCGCCGGCCCGCTCACTGGGAGCAATTTTGGGGTTCAGTGTCTTGCCCAAGGACACTTCGACATGTGGCCAGCCGGGGCTCGAACCGCCGATCTGCCGACCTTGTGATCATTAGACGGTGGCTCTACCTCCTGCGCCACAGCCGCCCCGGGGGTGTTATTAGTGTGTGAGCGTGAGTGTGGGGGGGTTTGTTGCGTGTGCAGGTACACACATGATACAGCTTGATTGTGTATGACTGACTGTGCACTTATGCTAGGCGTGATGGACGGCCCAGGCCCCACTCCTTCCAGGAACCATTAAGCCTGTCTGAATTGGAGAGGGGGAGGAGGGGAGGGGGAGGA
>NC_137682.1:2782814-2785314 GCF_963989245.1 Nansenia antarctica | reverse complement strand
AGAGGAGCGAGAGCCTAGGGCATCTCAGAGCAGACGGACAGGCAGAGTATAAATGGTAAACAGACTGACTGATATAGCGCCTTATTCCAAAGCGCTTTACAACAGCCTCCCATTCACCCATTCACACACCAATGGCGGCAAGCTACCATGCAAGGCGCCGGCCTGCTCATTGGGAGCAATTTGGGGTTCAGTGTCTTGCCCAAGGACACTTCGACATGTATCCAGCCGGGGTTCGAACCGCCGATCTACCGACCTTGCGGTCATTAGACACCGGCTCTACCTCCTGCGCCACAGCCGCCCCAAGCAGTATAGATGTCAATAGATCAATGTGAAACCACTGTGGTGACGTTGATGTTATAAAAGATGCTTCATACCTTCATGAGTTCAGGGTGCAGACTCCTCCCAAGACTCTCCAGCAGGCTCTCTCCTTTCCCCTGGCTGCTGGTGTCCTCATCTGATTGGACAAGAGCAATGTCAGTCAAAAAGCATGTTGAATGAACACACTTCACTGGTATGAGTCCAATACTATGTGACCGTAGTGGACGTTATGTAATGTGACACGCATATTCTGCACAATAAACACATTTGGGAACATATAATATAATAATAGGCTGTTTCAGTGTGCAAATTCTTCCCTTTTGCGGGTGAGTTTTCATGCTTGGAGCCCCAACACAAAGCCATTGGCTGTGTGGTATGGTATTTTTTCTGCCAAGAAGAGTTGTGTGGTGTTCTACTGAGCTGAGAGAGGCATTTCAGCATATCAGCCCAATAGAGCTCTCAGGTCTTCTGACGCTGGTTTTCTCTGTCCAAAAGAAGAGGTTTGGTGAGGCTGCATTCTCATTTTATGCACCCAAATTGTGGAATGCACTGCCAGTTTACATTAGGGATGCAACCTCAGCAAAATATGTTCAAGTCAAGACTAAAAACCCATCTTTTTAATAATGCCTTTAAATGACTAAATAATTAAATTAAGATTATAAAAACCCATCCTTTTAATATTGCATTTAAATTACAAAATAATTAAATTAAGATTATATAATGATTAAAGCACTTTGAGCTGCAACGTTTGCAGGAAAAGCGCTATACAAATAAAGTTATTATTATTATTATTGGCTGTGTGGTATGGTGTTTTCTGCCAAGATCTACGGTGATGTTCTACTGTGATGTTCTACTGTGGTGTTCTACTGAGCTGAGAGAGGCATTTCCTCTAAATGCATCTTTAGCCGTTAGCCGTTAGCCTCCCTTCAGTGCGTTGCAGGGGGGACTGGGGACTAGGCCAGAACAACTCCCACAGCGTTCTGCTTTCTGTCTCCCCGATATCTCAACATCTCAGAGACACTTGGACAAATATTAGTTTCCAGAGGGCCTCTTGTGGAGGTCTGACATAATGGAAAATGGATGGCCCCCCCAACTGTGAAATGTTTAACAGGCTGTACACACACACACACACACACACACACACACAAACTTAATCCAAGGATGATGAATCAACTGGAGAAGACGAGCAATAAGATACTGTTGTATGTTTACAAACTGGTGTGTGTGTGTGTGTGTGTGTGTGTGTGTGTGTGTGTGTGTGTGTGTGTGTGTATAGTCAGGCCTGAGGTGTCTGTGAATGAAAACTATGACTGTAGAAAAAAGAAAAAAACATCTTGGAGGACTGTGTTGACACTCAGATGGTCAGCAAAGTGCTGATTGCTCCATAGACAGTCAGTGGTGCCAGGCTCCTGCTACAAGCTGCAGCCTTTTATGTCAAAAACAACTAATCTCAGGGTGTTCATAGAGAGGGAATACGATATCTTCAACCCTTACTTACTACTTCAGAGGTTGGAAAATAGACTTTCAGTCACAGAGGTTAAAAATAGAACCTGATGTCACATGTAACATCTAACATTTAAAGCCTATTGCACAAACTGTGGCGTTACTGCAGGCATAACAGCAGGAGGGAACTAGCCAAATTGTTATTTAACTGTGTTATTATTAGTGTTATTGACATGTATGCTTGTTTTAGTGTAAGCAAAGATGTAACCCCTCCCTCCCCTCCCTTCCTGTTGTCTCTTGTCCCCCTCCCCCCCATCTCTGTAATCTTGTTTTCAATCATTGTTTCTATTGTAACGCGCTTTGAGTTGCATTCATGTACGAAAGGCGCTATATAAATAAAGTTTCACTTCACTTCACTGTGTAGTTGTTTGTTCTTGTGTGTGTGTGTGTGTGTGTGTGTGTGTGTGTGTGTGTGTGTGTGTGTACAACTTCCTCCATCCTCACCCAGGGCACAGTCGAGGGGATCTCCTCCGTTCCTCCTGTCCTGCCCGCCCTCTGTGCTGCTCTGCAGGACCTGTTTCAGCGTGACCACCCACTCCTCCATCTCCGCCTCGCTGTCCGCAGCCAGGAAGTGGCTGTAGCGCTCCTGCATCTTCAGCTCAAAGCCGTTACGGCGCATCTTTGGGCACTGGGGGGAGAGAACAGAGGCTTGGTTGGAGTCACTGGCAGGTTTATGGAC
>NC_137682.1:2704919-2769919 GCF_963989245.1 Nansenia antarctica | reverse complement strand
GAGGGGGGTTGCAGTGGGTGAACGTTAGTTAGACTACAGCTTAGAGCAGGAGTTTTAGCTTTAGTTTTTTTCTGAGTGGGGCAGTCCCACTCATATTTTAATTTGTATTGTGACAGAGACAGTGAAGATTTAGACAGGAAGGATGGGTGAGAGAGAGAGAGAGGAGGGATGACATGCAGGATATGTCCCCGGCCGGAATCGAACCGGGAACCCTGCGGTTACATGGTCAGCGCTTAAAGCGCCCCAGGAGTTTTAGCTTCATCAGCTTTTGAAGAGTCTCTTCAATGTCTCTTCAATGGCCGCCCATGCATGCGGAACATCTGCAACATCACAACATCCTGTTCCAGAGTTTCATAGAGAAGTAGGTGATTTCATATACCATGTTTCAAGACACAACAGAAACGGAAACACCACCTCAGACCAAACTAGTCTCGTGACTGTTTCTGCCTAGAGCAAAGCAACTAGCTATGGAAAATCAATAATTAATTCAAGAAAGCAAGGTTCAGCAAAAAGCTAGGCTAAGTATGCACTGAGCAGGATGGTAACAGAACAAAGCAGGAACAATATCTAATCTCTAGGGTAGGGTCGAGGGTAGACTAGTCTAGTGGGCCATTTTCAAGGTAATTTGTATGCAGCCTGTGTAATGTACGGGGGCATACACTATCTAGGATAAGCTTAAAAAGACCTTTAATCAGCAGCAGTGTCGACAAGCAACCTCATCCCATTCCTCCTGCACAGTCAGTGATAACGGACAGTGATAAGTCTCAAGGGAGTCAGTGGAAACATGGAAAGCAGGCTCTCAAAGACACCCACAATGCAATGCATGAAACCTAGATGCATGCAAGATCATTAGGCTTCCCCCTCCCCCCCGCCCCCAAGTACCGAATATGCACTAGACTCACTGTAAAAACTCTGCACTGCACTATCCAATGCACTGTTGTAGCCTATGTCCTGTGTTGTCCTTTTTTTTGCATTTGTTTTTGTATACACGTGAAAAAAGTATAAACGCACCTACTGTAACGCCAAAGCAAATTCCTATATGTGTCAAGCATAATGGCAATAAACGTTACACATCCACACACTTTTCCTTTATCTCTCACTTATCTTTCTCTCTGTGTCACTAGCTAACTAAAACCTAAAACCTCACCACATCACCGTCCTAGGCCTATACAGTGGTACACACATGGTAAACAATCTCACTGGTCTCACACAGTGGGGCTTGGCCGCCCTGCATGTTCAACACATGACTTTTCAACACAGGCCAGGCCTGCAGCACCCAGCAGCGAAACATCAGCTTCCTGTCATGTGCAAGAGGCAGGGGAGCGGCAGAACCACAGAGAGCCAGAAGCTACGGCAGTGGAACACAATCTTGTTGCAACACTGATCGTGTTACAGCCACAGAGAGAGAGAGAGAGAGAGAGAGAGAGGGGGGGGAAGAGGGAGAGAGAGAGACGAAGAGAGAGAGAGAGGGGGGGGGAGAAAGAGAGGGAGTCAGAGAGGGGTGGGGGAGGGAGAAAGAGAAAGACGAAGAGAGAGAGAGAGGGGGGGGGGAGAGAGAGAGAAAGACGAAGAGAGAGAGAGAGAGGGGGGGGGGGAGAGAGAGAGAAAGACGAAGAGAGAGAGAGAGGGGGGGGGAGAAAGAGAGGGAGTCAGAGAGGGGTGGGGGAGGGAGAAAGAGGGAGGTGGGTGGGTGGGGGGAGAGAAAGAGAGAGAAAGACGAAGAGAGAGAGAGAGAGGGGGGGGGGAGAGAGAGAGAAAGACGAAGAGAGAGAGAGAGGGGGGGGAGAGAGAGAGGGAGTCAGAGAGGGTGGGGGGAGGGAGAAAGAGGGAGGTGGGGGGGGGGAGAGAAAGAGAAAGAGAGAGAGAGAGAGAGGGGGGGGAGAGAGAGGGGGGGGAGAGAGAGAAAGGGAGTCAGAGAGAGAGGGGTGGGGGAGGGAGAAAGAGGGAGGTGGGGGGGGGAGAGAAAGAGAAAGAGAGAGAGAGAGGGGGGGGAGAGAGAGGGGGGGGAGAGAGAGAAAGGGAGTCAGAGAGAGGGGTGGGGGAGGGAGAAAGAGGGAGGTGGGGGGGGAGAGAAAGAGAGAGAAAGACGAAGAGAGAGAGAGAGAGAAAAAAACAACAACGTGTGGCATCAGCTCTTCTTAGCTTCTTCGGAGGAACAGGAGCAGGAAAATCACAGACAGGCAGCTGTGAGACCAAACCACTAGCTCTGGGGCGTAGCCACCCACTGCTGGCTAGGCCTACATTCGCCCCCAGACACAAAGTCACTTTCTCATCTCGTTTATACACCACGACACACAGCGGCTCTTTCCCAACTAACACATCAATCTGGCCAAGAGCACTCAAACACCAATCAGTGAACATAAACCGTGACTCCAACATGTTAGCCTACATGCCTTGAGGGGCTTGGGCCCAAATGTCTGAGAGAAGCACATTTCCAGATGTCTTGTTGACGTCTTGTATGGTTCAATGGAGACAGTTAGAGAACTCAAACCCAAACATCAATGCACAGATGGGGCTTGGCCCCAAATGCGTCGTGCGAGTGTGGCGCAGAGGACCAAACCGCAGACCATGTTATCCTGGATTGCCCGGTGTAGTGTACCACACACCCAACGGGATGCATGGTCTGTCGGTATTAGATGACGAGACGATGACGTGGCTTCTGGAGGGGTGTCCAGAAATATAGCCCGGGTGAGCCCCTCAACCAGGTCTCGGGGTGGTAAAAGGGTAGCCCCTCAACCAGGTCTCGGGGTGGTAAAAGGGTAGCCCCTCAACCAGGTCTCGGGGTGGTAAAAGGGTAGCCCCTCGGCCCCGAGCCTGGTGGAGTGGAGAGGAAACAACAACCCATACGCCAAAGAAACCCAAACAGGTGCCCACCTTTAGTACTGAGGTTTAGGATATATACACATGTATGCATCAACAGTACCACTGTCCCCATCCTCCTCCTGACCCAAGTGCTCTAGTCTGTGTGTTTACTATGAACACACACACTCCACAATGTCCCACAACCCCCTTGACCTCAATTCAAATCCTATAAACAGTCACACACACACAGTAGGCTAGGTGCTAGACTAGATCAAAACACAGCATATCAACCAACACCCTTCAATGCTCAAACACTTGATAATAAGTGACACGCTGTGTTTTAGCCTTAACATAGCCTTAGTATTACTCACTTGTGGGGCTCAATGACATTACATTGCAGCACTGCTCCACAACATTCCACATTCCATTTTAAGATCAGGGAGAAAGCTGTGGTATTAAGAGATGAAAGGGCCTCACTTAGTTAGGTTGCTGAAAATATAAGAGACGCGTCAACAGACTAGAGACCAAGAGACCATCTAGAATGGTATAAACTACAGAGAGATATTTAGAGAGAGGAAGACATGGGGGGAGATAAGAGGCCATGCTGGAGAGAGGACAAACCCCCATTGACAGATGAAGACACACACACACACAGACACACACACACACACACAGACACACACACAGGAAGCATGGTTTGTAACATCATGGCTCCAGGGAATCCCCATGTGGGAACACCGGCCTCCGACAAAACAACGCTTGTTCTCTGTTACCACGGCAACCATTACCTCAAGGATCCATCCATCCATCACTAAAGCAGACGCACACACACACACACACACACACACACACACACTCCAGAACCTGTGTAGCTAGCTCACATCAGGGAGGGAGCATGTTAATGTCATCACAAGATTATTATGCTTGTTTGTTGTTTCCCTGCGTCATCACCATAGATAGGACATGACTGGAGTCCTTAGAAAGTCGGAAGTCAGAAACTGATTTTTTTTTTCTCAATGGATCTGTGTTTGTTTGTGTCATCACAGGGATGTCAGGGGACTGATGATTCAGATGACAGACAGTGTGAGTGTGTGTGTGTGTGTGTGTGTGTGTGTGTGTGTGAGAGAGAGAGAGAGACAGAGAGAGAGACTGTGTGTGTGTTTATTAGTGGAGAAATCACTATATCACAATATTTCGAGGTCACAAAATAGATCATCATGTCTCTCACACACACACACACACACACACACACACTGACATCAAAAAGATGTCAAACAAACAAACACATGCACACAACCAGTGTATACACACACACACACACACACACACACACACACACCACCGTTGATTAGTGCTGTCTGTGTGCTTTATCAGCATCATATGCCATTCATCTCAAGTCATAGGCACAGTAAGTAACCCCAATATCATAGGGGGTTTCAAGCTAATATAACAAGCCAACAGCAGCACTATTTACTAGTGCTCAAATGATTATCGATACAATGCAATCGTACTGAAAAGGCTCCTTCAAAGATGTCACTATTATCATGATCATGATCATCAATATAAAATGTTCTTATCAACGACCATACACACAATAGCCCGTCCTGTGTATAATACGGCATAAGGGACAGGGGGAAAGATGAACCATGCAGTGTTGCTGCCGGCCAGTCAACCTCCGGATTGGTACAGTTCGTTTCTCAAGCACACAAAGCAATGGGAAGACTGGAATACCACCAAATTAGTTGTGTACAGTACAAACTGTGAATAGGACACACCGTTATAACGGGTTGCTGGTAGCTATAAACGTAACCAGATAATAATGTGGTGTTGTTTTCCAGCGGGTATATCAGTGTAACGTTGTTCAGAGGAGAACACATGGTGGTATTCCAGTCTTCAACGACCATCTTATCAGGGTGATACACACATGCTGCCTGGAACATATACACAATAACCCTAACCCTGTGTAACGGCATAAGGGACAGGGGGGAAAAGATGAACCATGCAGTGTAAGCATCGGAGGTTTCGGCGGCCAGCAGCGAGGTTAAGGCACCGTTCCGTTAGCAGCTGAGTAGAAGAAGGATTAGCATCGTTACTAACAGAGACAGAGAGAGAGAGCATCGTTACTAACCACGACCACCGACGTCCTGACCGCCTCCGAGACGCTTTGTCTGAGCTCCGCCGCCGTCCCGGGTTTACTCAACCGCTTAGTGAACTTCCGCACCTCGGACATAACTAAATATATATCTATAATATCTTTATCTTTCTCTTGATAAACGGCAGCTCAGGTCGTTCGTATTTGACTGCGTCGTGGTAACTCCAGGCACGCCGCGCGGGGTGGTGCAGCTGCAGCTGTGACAGATGCGGCGCGTGTGAGGAGGCGGGGCTGCTGGGGGAGAGAGACACGCTCGAGCTTCTCGCTTCTCGCGCCTCCTTCCGCGCCTCTCATTCATGATTGCTAGCTACACATTATTATTATTATTATTATTATTAATATATTATTATATATATTATTGTTATATATGTATATACCTGTATATTATTGCTAGCTTCCCCCAATAAAAATAAACTCAAATAAAAATCGGTGGTTCAGGTTCAAGCCTTACTGTTTTTTTTCCCCTTTCTTTCTTTCTTTTTACCCAGACAGACAGATATAGCCTATATTCATAAAACTGTGTATTTGTATTTTGGGTGGAAAATAAAGAGGATTTATCATGTACCACAAACTTAAGCAATGATAATTATGATAAGTATGTGTTTTCCAGGTTTCATTTGAGGTAATCCTTTGTATCCTTAACCAGTAATAATGCAGGGTAGGTGTAAAGTAATGTTGAGCATATCCTCGGACTGGGGATTTACCTGGCTATGGTGGACAGGTAAAATGTGAGAGAATGTCGCCCTCTAGTGGGTAACGATGAGAATGACATAAAGAATTGTGAGGGGTTTCAGAGAACACACTATTCTCTTTTGTCAGATTCTACTCTGTTATCAGGCCAAAGAGAACTATTCATTTGGTTAAGTAATATTAACGTAATGCTAAAGATATGAGGGGCCACATAGGGGTCTACACCACCTGCCATTCTTAGTAATGAGATTAGATAACATATAACATTATAACATTATTGTTCTGAGATGGCCTCCTTCAGATTAAACATAAATTATTAAAAGTCATGACAACTGATATGCAAACAGTTTCTAGATAACATTATTCAGGGACATTGTTGAGCCATAACCCCTGAGGCCTAGTTACTCTAGGGGCATCGCAATATTCGAACAGACAAACATGGCAACTGTGAAGGCAAATCATGTTGACATACAGAAGACCTAGTATGCATATCGTTATGTATAGTTTTTCCAGGTGATGGCAGTAGTGCAACACAGTAGTGAGGTAGGTTATGTGAAACTGTAGCAGTGGTTAATTTTGTTGTTGTTGTTGTTGTTGTTGTTTTTTTTTTTTTAATGTATTTACTGGACCTAAAAGTAGTACGGAGCCCCCCTGGGGTCACATGGTAGAACAATTATTTGATGTGTGAATCCGTTCCCTCGGTTTAGTAATTCATTATGGTTAGGGTTAGGGTTAGGGTTAGGCCCTACAAGCCAGAACGATCGTAAGGATTCTAACCCTAACCCTAACCCTAATCCTTGCGATCGTTCTGGCTTGTAGGGCCTAACCCTAACCCTAACCCTAACGAATTACTAAACCGAGGGGACGAACTACTAAAATGATGAATCTACATTTAAATTAATCTGTTTTAGTGGGGCAGTAAGCGTGCATGTATCGGTTGTTTTTGCTGTAATACTTGACTTTTGGGCATATACTTTTGGGCAACCATATATTTTGTGGTTGTTGTAATTTTGGCATTCATTGAAATATGATGTACTGCATTGAATTCACCCCATACTGTGTCATTACCACAGTGGAAAATAAATGTTGACTGTTGGCCACTGTCTCTCACCATCTCACAACCACAGCCACCGCCCCCATAGGCAACCACCACCTCAACAAACAGTAAACACATTCGCCCACTTACTATGAACTCTTGCCTTGATTTCTTATTAGGGATTTATAACTATAGACTCATCATTGATGGATGGAAAAGCTGAAAGCTTAATTGATAGTTAAAATAAGGGGAACAATTACAACTGTTTCTCTTTGTAAGGTACTTTTAGACTAATTGAAAGAAGAGCTTATCCCACAGAATGCACAGCAGCCCTCTCATCTCTCAGAAGACAAGAGCCCCTCCTTCCTGTCACTCACACCACAGGACGTGACGCGGTCCTCGGGCATCAATCCAAGTTTTTAGAAATTTCTGCAAATGTATTCAAATCGAAACACAGAAATACCTCATGTGCATAATTGCTCTGACACTCTTAAAAGCTAAAAAGCAAAAATGTCATCAACAAATCATTCAGTAAGTTGAAATGAGTCCATCTTAATACAAGGATAATAGTTAATGTGATTTTTGAATCAATGTCTTTGTTTGTATAGGGTCTCTGATTTGCATAGGAATCAATGTGGATCAGGTTGTCATTATAAACTGAGCAAACGGAGAGGAACAAAACTGCTCAGGAATGCTGAGGCCTGCGGAGACTCACAAACATGTAAACAGTTGAACTAAACTAAATGAACCATTTACTGTAGCTACTCTATAAGTTATTTCTTCAATAACCAATAGCCAGGGCCGGTCCTAGGCATTTAGGTGCCCTAGGCGAGAGTATGATTTGATGCCCCCCCCCTCCCCCCACATTAGGGCGCCCACACATTCAACAGTAAAAATATGGACAACAATGGTTTCAAGACAAAAATAGACAGTAGGCTGAGACATAATTTCATAGAGACAAAATTATTTAAATGTAAAAAAAAAAGTTAAACAATTTTTGTGGCATTTGGCGCCCTAGGCGACCGCCTAGTTCGCCTATGCCTAGGACCGGCCCTGCCAATAGCTATAAAGCATTAATTTAAATGAACCAATCACAGATTGCCCAGATTAAGATTGATAAAAGTTGTAAAAAAAAATATATGGTGTAACCTCTCTTCCTGCTTGTGTGTTATTTCAATACATAACATTGTTCTGTTTCTACAGGAAGCTAAATAACTTCTGTCAACTTTGTAGCAACACAAACCTAGGGTAACAGACTGCACAAACGAACAAAACTGATCACAATCAGTGAATCAGTAATAGGTGTCTGTACGACATGTGACACCTTTTCAAAATTCATTTCCTTTTTAAACGCAACCAATGAAGCCTACCCAACATTGTGCCTGCTGTGGTGGATATACACACATGCACATTTTCCGCTGATGCTGTCAGTTTGTGTCTTGACCCCCATCGTAGTGGTGGTGCTGCAATAGACTAGCCTGGAGACAACAGGCAGAAGGATGATTCTGTTCAGTCTAACTCTGGTTCTCCTCTTCAAAGTAACTCTGGTTCTCCTCTGCAAAGCCTGTAAGTCTGTATACTTTATCACCACCTAATTTTTGATTCAGTAATCAAATTAACATCTAGTAGAGTTTTAAGTGATAGCGCTTAATCAAGTACAGTGTAATATTTCTCAAATATGTCTCAAGCTCAGAATATCTCATCGTAAAACCTAAAACATTGTAGTCAGACTTGACAAGTCGTGACGTTAGAATTATAAGGTTCTATCTCAATTTTTGGTCAATTTTTTTTTTTTTTTACATAATCTGATCCATTAGGTGTTTATTAATGCCTGTGTGGTGTTATTTTTAAAATGTTGACATTTTTGAGTTAGTAATTCATAAAATACAAAGGTTCCATCTCACAGAACATAATGGAATGTAAAAACGTTGACGCTCAATATCTCTGAACTGCCCTAAAGGGAGATAGAACCTTATCATTCGAAGCTCACGAAGTGCTAGTGTTTAAAATGTCCTATGTCTCATGTTAACTCATCTTCATTTCAGTCAAGGGGCAGATTGAGGACGTCGGTCAGATTCCTCTTCTGTTCGCTCGCCTTGGAGACAACGTGACTCTGAGATGCTCCTCTGCGAACAGAAGTCCTTATCTGTCGTGGTATAAGCACACTGCAGGGCAGAAACCTCGATTGATATCATCTTATTACAGATATGGCAGCTATGCCTTTTACAACGAGTTGAAGGACAACCCTCGCTTCACAGTGCAATTTGGGGCAGAATTCTATCATCTAAGTATCTCCAACACTCAGCCATCGGACTCAGCCACATATTACTGTGGGGTGACGGATGTCAACTTACTGAAATTCTTAAGTGGAATATTTCTCATCTTTAAAGGTATGTTATGTACATATTTTTTTTTATTTATTTTTTTCTGAACATTTAAGCAAGTAATGTCCATTGTAATTTAGCGATGACAGATAAGAACCTAGCTCATTATTATGTTTATGAAACATTATCATGTTCATATTTTTTATGCCAGGATCCAGTACCACCAAGACTATTGTTGTCCAGCAGCCTGTGTCTGAGTCGGTCCAGCCAGGAGCCTCTGTGACTCTCAGCTGTACCATCCACACTGAGGCCTGTGCAGGAGGACACAGAGTCTACTGGTTCAGACAGGGCTCAGGAGCATCCCGTCCAGGAATCATCTACACCCATGGAGACAGGAGGAGTGACCAGTGTGAGAGGAGTCCTGAGGCTGGGTCTCCTACACAGAGCTGTGTCTACCACCTCCCCAAGAGGAACCTCAGCCTCTCTGACGCTGGGACGTACTACTGCGCTGTGGCCTCGTGTGGGGAGATCCTGTTTGGACACGGGACCAAGCTGGACATTGCCGGTTGGTGATACGAGCTGATATTGTTGCTTATCTCTATACTTTGTCTTAGTGCTGTAATTAAACTATGATTAGATAAACCGAATTTCATATTTCACTATCTGTATTTCCACAGAGAGTTCTCAGGACCATCTCGTCATGGTCTATTGCCTGGGCGTGGCGTTGAGTCTCTGTGTCGTCTTGATAATTGTCCTTGCTTGCATCGTGTGTCAGATGAGGAAGAGAAATTGTCCTCAGTGCAGAGGTAAGCGTTGCGCACAAACAATATGCTTCATATTTGGCACAAATACATATTTGGCATAATGGAATAGAATAAATAATGAATAATAATAATAATAGAAAATATATATACAGTATATGATGAAATGTGTTCCCATGATGATGAGGATGAGGATGATGATGATGATGATTATGTGTTTATGATTTGTCTGTGTGTATAAAAGCGATGTCCTCTCAGCCGCGTGCCCCACCAGTCTCCAGCTCTGATAACCAGGTACACAAACACTGAGGTTCCACTTGTTCAACAAGTCAACAGCTTCCAATATATTTGCCTTATGCAACAGCGTTACACGTTCAATAGAATGCTACACGTACAATAGAATGTTTGGAATGTTTTCTTTCCTATTCCTTCTAGGAGGAAGAGGCTGATAAGCTCCAGTACGTGGCTCTGAATTTCAACAGGAAAGGGAAGGTGGAGAGACAGAGAAGCACCATGGAGAGAGACACGGTGTACTCAGGGGTGAGATATCAACACGGGGACTGAAACATCTACATTGTAATCCACCTCCTCCTTGTTACTAGCTCTGAGTCACATCTGACCCTAGCAAATTCACCAAATAATATTCAAACCTCTGGCGGACTCAATGGGGGGGAGGCAGGGGGGGCGACCGCCCCTCCTGGTGCCCCCACGGTTGAAAAACGTCTCGCTTAAGTGCCCTTTTGAGTGGCAAAAATGCCATTTTGAGTGACGAAAATGAGAGGACGTGCCCTATTAGTGCCCCTCCAATGGTCTAAACTTGACCAAGTGCACTGATGGGGTCCCATGTTGTGCAGTAGGTGCCCTTTATTTCTTTTCGCCCCCCCTGCCCTTCAAACAGCCTGAGTCCGCCACTGATTGGAACTCAAATTAATGAAGAGGTATAACTGTTTTGGCTTTGTATTGTGTGTGTGTGTGTGTGTGTGTGTGTGTGTGTGTGTGTGTGTGTGCGTGTGTGTGTGTTTCAAATTGATTGCTTCTGTTTAAAATAAAAACATATGTTAAATGTTTTTTCTTGTACATTGAAAATGTATTTTGGAATCAAATAAACCATTTAAATGAATATTATACAGTATATTTTCCACAGCCTTTTTTTCCTGTTTGCACAACAATAGGGGTTTAGGGGTAAACACACTTTAGGTCCACTATCATGACTGATTGTGAGCACAGCAATGTGAGCGCAGGTTCAGTGTCACAACAACCATAGCAGGTCTGGGCTCCAGAGAGGTCGACAGGGCAGATTCTATTGACTGACTCATTTCAAACTTTTTGAACTGTATCTTGTATCACACCTCTCTGTGGTGAAATGACGTCATGTCATGTACGAGACTTTCCACTCATCAGGTTTCAAAACGAATGTGTAGTGGTTTCATATCATGTTCTACTGAGAAATGTAAGTCTCTCTACAGTTTGGTGAATCTAGCAGCACTCAAGGAAGGCCCATTTCCTTCCTGTAAGGGATGGGCCAAGATCTGTGGCGCAGTGAATAATTCTCACTATGGACAGGGCCCATAACTTATGTAAGCACAGATTTGTATAATATGATTGGTTCCCAAAAATAGTGACCTCATGACCAAGGACAGTTCTATAAATATGAGTCCCAACCATCGTTGGGGGCTGATTCTTGCTTTTGGGCTATTGTTTGGCTAATCCATGGGAGGGTATTTGATTGGGAGTTTATTTTATTGTTTGATTCATTTGATTGGGTAAAAGTATGCATGCAGAGAGTGATTGGCTTAGATAGAAATGGGGGCGGGCTTAATGGAGGTAATCTGGGTGGCAGGGAATCGGAATGACAGTATAGAGCGAGATGGGAGTTGGTAAATTGAGCTCTGAATGATTGTGTAGTTTGTTGAATCTTTTCTGTTAGTTTGTTCACTGTTAATTATTTACATGTACTAATGGATCAATGTGTTTTCAGTTTTACAATCTGTTTATTAGAGGAAGAAGGAAATCAAACCGAATTGTGTCACTCATCATTTCACCCGTACTGCCGGAGCAAGCAGAAAATTCACCATTCAGCTAACTAGAGGGAGAGCTGAACAATTGTAAAACACCCGCTGACGACCGCAGGAGGACGGACCGTCAGTTAGCTAAGGAAATACAAGCACGGTTGGACGCAACAGAAGCTCCGGGAGGACAAGGATCCATTCACCGGAGATAAGAGCAAGCTAAAGCCTGGTCAGGTTAGTGACGCAGCCGCCAGCCGGCAATGGAGCCGCGGCGCCCGCAACTGTAGCTAACTAGCCACTTGCTAGCTAGCGTAGAGTAGCCAACTAAGCCAGCGTTAGCCCTGTTGTTGCAATAGCGCAGCAGACACGCGGTAGAGCTTATAGCACTCAAAGCTACAGCTAACTAGGCCGGAAACGGAGCCGTGGCGCCCGCAACTGTAGCTAACTAGCCACTTGCTAGCCAGCGTAGCATTAGCAAACTAAGCTAGCGTTAGCCCTGTTGTCGCATTAGCGCAGCAGGCACGCGGTAGAGCTTATAGCACTCAAGGCTACAGCTAGCTAGGCAGGCAAGGAGTGAAACAATCCACGGCTAGCTTCAACTGGTTAACCCAACTGCAAGAATCCACAGCCAGCTAGGCTAACCTACAAGACCCACCAAGAAAGGAATTGCGAGCTAATAGCAGCTACCCAGAGAGCTACCCACACCCAGCACTCTTCTCTGTGACTCTATTGACTGTTTGCATTAAAATAGGTTTGTGTGTACCTGGGTATTAAGTCGTCGGGGGGAGGAAAATCCTCTCCCACTTTATTATTTTATTTTTAGCAGTATCCCTGGGATGACCCCACGGTGAACCTGGTTCCGCTGCCGAAGACTAGTTAAGGAAGTGCAGGGACCAGCGCAAATCAGCTCAGGGAGTCAGAGAGGGCTGAAGATATAAGATAGAAAGGCGAACAGGTACACACAGGTTATTTCTGAGTCGCAGGCAGAATGGAGGCACTAAGGACCGAAAGGGAAAAGTTGGCAGTCACTTTTGAGAGAGGATACCGCCACATCATCAGGTCAGTGGCATTGATGGGCGAAGATGACATGAAACGCGAGTGGATAGCGCTCCTATCAAACGCGAAAGACCTAAACTCTGCAGACGACAATTATGAGGAAGGTTTGCAGGCTAAAGCAAGTCAGGAACCTGAGACAGGCAACAGTCAGCTTCTTCAAGACATCACCAAGGCCGCTGAGGAGAGAGCTCAGAAGGTTGAACAGGTCGGTCACGTTTTAAAGGCCAACATGTGGACAAGGTTCGCGGGGGTCGAACTTTCATCCACAATTAGACGAGCAGAAAGGAGTCACGAAGGCGCGAAGAGGATCAGTCTAGAAGAGGCAACCCACGACGTTTGTAAAGAACGAAGCACACTCACAGAGAGCCTCATCATCAAAGCACGAAGTCTGCTATCAAGCTGGGGGGAGTGGATCCCTGTAGTTGAGGCGTGCAACACGAGAAAGTCACTAGAGGAGCTGGAGGACAAAAGGGATGAACTTTGGGAAACGTTTGTGACTGAATTTGGAAGAGTTGAGAAGGAGAATACTGACAAAATGGCCGACAAGGCCGCCGCAGCAAAGCAAATGGCCACCGACGTTCTCGCCGAAGAAGAGGCCAAAGATCGAGCGACGAATAGAGAAAGGGCCGACGCTCTCGCCGAAGATGAGAGGAAAAGGGCCGACGTTCTCGCCGAAGATGAGAGGAAAAGGGCCGACGTTCTCGCCGAAGAAGAGGCCAAAGATCGAGCGACGAATAGAGAAAGGGCCGACGCTCTCGCCGAAGATGAGAGGAAAAGGGCCGACGTTCTCGCCGAAGATGAGAGGAAAAGGGCCGACGTTCTCGCCGAAGAAGAGACCAAAGATCGAGCGGCGAATAGAGGAAGGGCCGACGCTCTCGCCGAAGATGAGAGGAAAAGGGCCGACGTTCTCGCCGAAGAAGAGGCCAAAGATCGAGCGACAAATAGAGAAAATAAAGAAGCCATTGCCAAGCTGGAAAGGAAAGCCGCTGAGGCAAGACTGAAGTCAGCTGATAGCGTGGCCGAGTTTGAGAAGGAGACAGCGAAGGTGAAATTGGGGGCCGAAGAAGAGATCGCTGAGGCAAGGCAGAAGGCGGCCGTGATTGAGTTGAAGGCAGCAGAAATAGCCGCTCAAGAGCGCGCCAAACTACTGGAGGCTCAGCGGGAAGCATGGGAACAAGCCCGGGAGGCAGGGCTGGAGAGCGCCACATATGGAGGCAACCGCACTAGAGCCAAGATCAAACTCCCTCCAACAAGGCTGCCCGTGTTCAGCGGGTGTATGAGAGATTTTCATCGCTGGCGGAAAGATTGGGAAAGCCTGCAGCGGCAGGGAGACCCATCGGGGTCGCCAGAGGTGAAGAAACTCCACCTCCTCGAGAGCATAGACCGAAAGGTTTTCGAGGAGCTCAAACTCTCGAGCTACCGCTCAGCGGAAGACGTATTCAAAGCCTTGGAGAATCGGTTTGGAGACAAGGCAACCATCGCGCTGCAAATTATTGAGGAATTGGAAAGAATGCCAGCGGTAAAAGGAAACCAGCCGAGGAAAGCAATCGACCTTATTCAGGCAGTGGAAAGAGCCCTCATGGACCTGACTGACTTAGGAGAAGTGGGCGCTATGAAGAACCCACTTGTAATTAAGGCCATCGAGAGCAAACTACCAGATCGCGTGCAGGAAGGCTGGTTTACCTTTGTAACCGAACCCGAAAACCAAGTCGCCCCAGACAAGCAATTCGATGCTCTTCTTCTGTTTCTGAAAAGGCAGGAAGTAATCCTCGAAAGGATGGCGCGAATCCGAGGCTCCACAGAAACCTCTGAGGGAACACCAGAGAAGCCAGTCAGATGGGAGAAGAGGGCATTCACGAGGGCCACGGAGAGAGACTCACCGGTAGATGAAGAAGAGGAGGAACATCGAGGTGAAACCAGAGTCACGGGCAGGAACTCGGAAAGAAGAGAAGAGTGTGACATCTGTGGAAGCGATCAGCACGGTGGCAAAATATTCTTCTGCCAAAAGTTCAAGAGTGTCAGTCTGGCAGAGAAACGAGCCATAGTAAGGCAAAGCAAAGCCTGTCAGAAATGTTTGGGCATGCACGGCGCCGACGGGGAGTGTAGTAACCGGTACCTGTGCAGAGTGTGCAAGCGGGATGAAGGAAGGGCAAGTCATCACTACCTTCTGTGTCCCGAATGGAGTGAGGGGAAGAGGACAGGGCCAGGGTTCGCTGACAAGCAACGAGAATTCCTGGATTCTTTGGGACTCAACCCTGAACAGGAGAGGAGGGCGAAGGCATTCACCAGTAAGGCTTCGATGACGCTGAGCGCGGGCGCAGAAGGCGGAAGTCTCTTCGCAGAGGATGGGCCAGAGGAACATCCAGTACTAATGATGATATTGACAGTCAAAACAGAAGATGGATATGCCCTGGGAACTCTCATAGACCTCGCCTCCGACACAAATTATATCACCAACCGGGCCGCCGATCGGCTCCGACTGGAGCGGAAGCAAGTAACACTGACTGTGCATGGAGTCGGTGGAATGAAGGTCAAGGTCAAGACTAATAAGTACCTGCTAAAGGTCAGAGCGTGGAGCAACAACAGATGGAGTCCCCACGAGATGGTATGCTACGGGCTCGACACAATCGCTCGTGCAGACAAGGTCATCAGTCCAGAGCGACTCTGTAAGTTCTTCCCTGGGGTCGAGAAGGAAGAGCTGGTCCGACCTAAGGAAATCGAGCTCTTGATCAGCCACCGAGAGGGACGACTCGCTCCACGGTGGAGAAGAGGGACGGGAGACTTGGTGCTGTGGGACGGGCCTCTGGGGAAGACCGTGGGAGGAACGCACCCAGACCTGTTTGAAAGTTGGGAAAGATCCGCACACAACTCCCAGACGCACTTTGCGCGTTCTCTGAGAACGGAGGCAGTAAGATTTGAGGAGATCCCCTGCAAGACGCCCAGCGCAAAAGAAGAGGATGGAGACCAGAAGCGGCAAGGTCATGAAAAGACCGGGAGAACAGCTGCAAGCAGCAAAGAGGTCCTCGAGTGGTGGAGCTGGGATAGCATCAGTGCCGCGTGCGAGCCAAAGTGTGGAGGGTGTCGCTGCGGAAATTGTCAGCCGGGCGGGAAAGAGATGACTCTCGCAGAGGAAAATAAGATCAAAACCTACGCAATTACCCGCGTCAACATCGGGGACAAGCCAGCCGGATGCATCGCCCAGCTGGCCATGAGGAAGACGGCAAGGCTGCCAGAGGTCGCCCACCTAAAAGAAGAGCGGAGAGCACTTGAGGAGGACACCTATGTAGACGACATTCTAGCGTCTCATGGCGACAGGAGAGAGCTGAGGAGCATCACGGAGGGAATCGAGAGGACGCTCAACGCTGGAGGTTTCGCTCCGGAACCACGGATCCAGTCGGGTCAAAGTGGGAGGAGCAAAGAGGGCCAGCCTGCAGAAACGAGGGCCAATGTGGAGCCAGAGTCAGAGGTGTTGGTGCTGGCTGATCAGCTGAGCGAGGAAACATCCAGGGGAGTGGCTGTAAGTGCTCGAGACAGCGTGAGCATGCTGCAACGGAAAGCGTTCACTGCAGCTGTAACACGCGCTCAGGCGAGGAAGGGGCTGGACCCGAAATGCGGCATTGAGGAGGAAGCAAATGCAAAGGGGACATCCACACCGGTTGGGAGTTCCAGGGACCCCGAGCATGAGAGGGAGAGGCTCTGGGGCGCTGCTCTCATGGACCTGATTGAGCCAGAACGCTTCAGTGAGATAGGCAGGCTCATTCGGGTAGTTGGGTGGGTCCGGCGAGCTGTTAGGCAGTGGTTGGTTTGCAGGAGGGCTCCAGAAGACGCAAAGTGGGAGGCTACACGCCCGAGGGAGACAAGAAGCGGAGTTAGCCTCGGCGTCCAGGAGCTGAACGCAGCTTTCCGCGACCTGTGTCTGGCTGCACAGGATGGAACAGAGTTTCCTAAAACGACTTGGGACAGACTGGTAGTTGAGAGGGTCGAAGGGCCGGGGCTGCTGGTGTGTTCCGGAGGAATCCAGGAGGCGAAGGAGGTGGGAATCCCACTTGTCCCCTACACTGCATGGATCAGCACTCTGTTGGCAGGGGAGGCCCATGGGGCGAACCACGAGGGGTTGGCTGGCACCCTATTGAAGATGCGCAAGAAGGCGTGGGTGATTCAGGACGAGGAAGGAGCGAGGGCCACGATCTCTTCCCAACGCTCGACCGAGACGTTGGGCGGGTGGTCGTGCTGCTTCCCGTGGAGGAGCAGTAGAAAATAACTGTATTAAAGAGAGGGAAAGTTGTGGTCCATTTAGGCACAAAGGACCAATGGACCAAGTGGGAGGTGTTTGGCTAATCCATGGGAGGGTATTTGATTGGGAGTTTATTTTATTGTTTGATTCATTTGATTGGGTAAAAGTATGCATGCAGAGAGTGATTGGCTTAGATAGAAATGGGGGCGGGCTTAATGGAGGTAATCTGGGTGGCAGGGAATCGGAATGACAGTATAGAGCGAGATGGGAGTTGGTAAGTTGAGCTCTGAATGATTGTGTAGTTTGTTGAATCTTTTCTGTTAGTTTGTTCACTGTTAATTATTTACATGTACTAATGGATCAATGTGTTTTCAGTTTTACAATCTGTTTATTAGAGGAAGAAGGAAATCAAACCGAATTGTGTCAGTCTCATCATTTCACCCGTACTGCCGGAGCAAGCAGAAAATTCACCATTCAGCTAACTAGAGGGAGAGCTGAACAGCTATTGCTTCTTGCTTATTGGTCTGCTCATTTCTCTCAGCGCTCATGTAACTTGGCTTAATAAAAGGTCTCTTTGGAGACAATTGATCTAAGCTCTTTGTGCTTTGTAAGTTCTACTAAATCTATTAAGAATCAATTATATCCACAACAAATGTTTTACAAGATGTCCCTCGCACAGGAAACTGAACCTCAGTAATTCTTTTTTAAGTTATTTTTTCTGAGTGGGGCAGTCCCACTCATATTTTTCATTTTATTGAC
Organism: Nansenia antarctica; assembly: GCF_963989245.1. Lineage (NCBI taxonomy): Eukaryota > Metazoa > Chordata > Actinopteri > Argentiniformes > Microstomatidae > Nansenia > Nansenia antarctica. The sequence goes on along the minus strand of NC_137682.1, from coordinate 2,752,096 downwards.
AGATACAGTAGACATTTTAGACAGGAAGGATGGGTGAGAGAGAGAGGAGGGATGACATGCAGGATATGTCCCCGGCCGGAATCGAACCTGCGGTTACATGGTCAACGCTTAACCCGCTACGCCACCTAAGCGCCCTGACCCTCAGTAATTCTATCCCGACATTCCCTTCTCACCCCTTCTTAAAACCACAAACACTCATGTCACTGACAACACTATTCATACATGTTTCATGAGTCTGTAGAAAACCCAAAGAAAATCTTAACTTCTGAATAGGTTTTGATGAAAAGATAACGTGTAGGCCTACACATTGTGACAGACCAGTTTCCTCACAGAATATACAACTATTATGTTGAAGCACTGTTTCATATATACTTGATGTGCACAGCTACGTGTCCCGTTCAGAGAGAGTGCAATTCATTTATCTTTCAACAGAGAGCAGCAGTGTGTATGAATATCATCTTGATTTATTTCCTCAGCATTACAGCAAGGTGAAATTAAAAGTTGTCTTATTTGTTTATTTGAGGCAGCATTTGCTCGTGCTCACTTGACTGACAGTGATGACTGTCTGTAAGTATCTGGTCTGTTTCAGAACCCTGTGGTACTGTATGGTACTGAGAAGGCGAGCAGTTCCACTCAGACACTGTAAACTCATAGGTACCTCCCACCAGGGTTCCTACAAGTTTCAACAAGTCAAATTTAAGACCTTATTAGACTTTTTTTTTACCTCTTTGAATATAATTCTAGACCTATTCGCGACACCATATGATAGCTTTTTGTCATCCTCGAGGTGATGAAATTAGAGATTTCACTGCCATACAGACAAAAAGGGAAGCGAATTGGCATTTTTTTTCTTGGTTCCAGCTTGATTCATTTCCACGTAAATAGATGTGGTCGGACTGATTTCCTTGTAGGATCTTTAAAACCTAGCACCTAATTTTTAGACCGAATAACTGAAATTTCATTCCGAAATGAACAATATGAGGCTGGGAGGGAAAAATCACAATATATACCCACTAGAAAACACTAGACTACACCACTGCCTCTCACTCAGCAGATTAGATTGTCAGATTAGATGTGTTTAAACTGCTGGTCATCAACCTCGCCTGTGTGCTGTTATTCCCCGAGCCTTACCACATTGTTCCTGTTGTACCCACCAGTTAGTCAACATGTGAAGTGGCAAATGGGTCACCTGTGGTGGGGCTCAGCAGATAGCTCTGGGTTTGTGCAGGAGGGTGAGTGTGAGTGCGTGCATGATCGTGTGTGTCGTTTGAATGTGCAGAAGGCTTCAGCAGAGATGGGTCGTTTTTAAGCAGAAAAGCACGGCCAATTAAGGCAGTAATTGCTCTTGTTTTAGTAATTGAGTAATCAAGAGTTCAAGGCAGTAAAACAATAACGTCTCTATAGAATAGGATGTCACCTAATAGAGCACTACTTAGGCCTACCTATTTATAGAGTTATGTTTTTCCCCCCATGGCGTTGATGTCTTGATTCCATGCAATACACACCCACATAGCTACACACCCGCACACCCACACACATACAGTATAACAAGCGTTTCATAGGTACTCTGTGGTCTGCTGTGAACACAAGACGAGGCCGTCTCTACACTTCAACCAGAGTTGCCGTCCCTGTGCACACGGGACCTCCGGCCTGCTCTCTGTCTTTGTACCTCTCTGTGGTTTTCGACAGGATGTCTTTTCGTTGGCGTGCTTTTCTCACATTCTTTATTTGTTGTTCACATTGCCCTTGGCAATGAACAAGACAGCCCACTGACTCATGTCATGAGGTCCCACACAATATTAATCAATGTATCATTTTAGTTTAGATTAGGTTTTATGTAACTACACAAATTTACCAAAGAGTTAAAAGTAGAACATAAATGAATGGTAAAAGCTACAGCCACATGGCCGGTTACCCTCACATACCCTCACATACCCTCACATACCCTGCTGACACTATCAGGTGATAAACTGGAGATGGTACATGTTACTGTGATCTACACCAGGGCTGGTCCTAGGCATAGGCGAACTAGGCGGTCGCCTAGGGCGCCATTTTTTTTTTTTACATTTAAATAATTTTGTCTCTATGAATTTCATGTCTCAGCCTACTGTCTATTTTTGTCTTGAAACCATTGTTGTCCATATTTTTACTTTTTTTATTTGAGTGGGGGCAGTCCCACTCATATTGTTTTGTCATTTTATTGGACAGATATAGTGAAGACTGACAGGGAAGTAAGGAGAGAGGACATGTCAGCAGGGCATGGGCCGGATTCGAACCCATGCCGACATGGGCACATGTATGCACCCCAGGCCTTGGTGCTAGACCACTGGACCACCCCAGGCCATGGTGCTAGACCACTGGACCACCCCAGGCCATGGTGCTAGACCACTGGACCACCCCAGGCCATGGTACTAGACCACTGGACCACCCCAGGCCATGGTACTAGACCACTGGACCACCCCAGGCCATGGTACTAGACCACTGGACCACCCCAGGCCATGGTACTAGACCACTGGACCACCCCAGGCCATGGTACTAGACCACTGGACCACCCCAGGCCATGGTGCTAGACCACTGGACCACCCCAGGCCATGGTGCTAGACCACTGGACCACCCCAGGCCATGGTGCTAGACCACTGGACCACCCCAGGCCATGGTGCTAGACCACTGGACCACCCCAGGCCATGGTGCTAGACCACCGGACCACCCCAGGCCATGGTGCTAGACCACTGGACCACCCCAGGCCATGGTGCTAGACCACTGGACCACCCCAGGCCATGGTGCTAGACCACTGGACCACCCCAGGCCATGGTGCTAGACCACTGGACCACCCCAGGCCACCTGTTCTCTTAATTCTAACCAGGGTCACGATGCAGACAACCTCCATTATGCTGCTCTGAATCTGAACAACCAGAAAAATACAACTATGAAACAGAGAGGCAACATCCACCAAGTCACAGTCTACTCTGGGATTAGAGAGGAAAACCTAAAACCGCCACATTTTGATCAATTGCTCTGGCTTCACATTTAGTACAAATAAATAAATATAAATATATATATATACTCTTTCTGTAATTGAATGCATTGTTTACCTGTCAAACTAATGTTATGTGTACAAGAGTAATAAACATGTCTCATTTTATATGCGTAAAAGGCATCTAAATAATTGTTAAACAATTGTGTTCAATAACCCTCATGCTATGTTTGCTCGTGTTTCCTTTGAAGTTGTCACCACTTACATTTACACCTATTAAGTTTATTGTAAAGTGTAGTATGTATATTGTTGTATGTAGATCCGCCTTCCCTTGTTCTGTTATCCATTTTGGCCTCGTTATGGTTGTGATGTTCTCAATGTTTTCAACTGGCAATGTGTGTTGTTGTTTGTCTCCTGTTTGTCTGTGTTTTGTCATGTGTGTCTTTTATTGTTTATCCTGTTCTTATGTCATATGTATTGATTATGTATTATTATGTATCATGCATTATGTGTTGTTAGGACCCCCTCGAAAACGAGATGGCTCATCTCAAGGGGTTTTATCCTAATAAAAGAAATGTACAACTAAGCTATGAACATGATCATGAGGCAATACTATGACAACCTGCACATTCTTCACACAGACTGAGTGAGTAGTCTACATGCCTATAAACACATCTGTAACTTTGTGCAATGGTACACTCCACAATGTGCAGGACGCTAACAAAGACCCCCCCGCCTTTGCAAGCTGGGACCTTTTACCAGAAACGGAACTATAAACTGCACCTCAACCTCAACCTCGGTCTCAGACATTAGCCTGTCTGTCTGTGGTGATGTGAGGGTGTTACAGTGACTTTCCACTGATGGAAACTAAGCTCATAGTACCTTCAACACAGGAGGATTGACCTGCAGCTTCCATTACATACTGTAGTACCGGTAGTACGGTACATACTGTAGAGAGCCCTTAGTGCAACAATGCGTGAGCTTAGAATGATAAGGTTCTAGAATCTCCGTTTAGGGTAGTTCAGAGATATTGAACGTCAAAGTTTTTACATTCCATTATGTTCTGTGAGATGGAAGCTTTGTATTTTATGAATTACTAACTCAAAAATTTCAACATTTAAAAAATAACACCACACAGGCATTAATAAACACCTAATGGACCAGATTATGTAAAAAACTCAATTTTGAGATAGAACCTTATAATTCTAACGTCACAAATGGCTAAAAGTGTTTATAGTGTGTGAGTTAAATCGGAATAAATAACGGTAATCATGTTCAAAGTTGATCCTTTTTCCTCTTTGATATGAAGTGAACAAGTGAAACATCACGTTGCAGCGAAGCACCTAGGCCTCATGCTACAGATCTACCGGTACTTTACTCATTGTGAAAGCGTCACATCTCACCCACCAAAGAAAGAGGACAGGCCATTATGTCAAGCATCAGTCAGTTGGAGTTGGAGTGGCACAGAGTTTATGTTGCTGTTGTTGCACTTTAGACATACATGCTCCACACACCTCCTCACACAAAGCAAACTCTTCTGTGGTCTGCTGTGAACATAAGCTGAGCTTGTTTCTGTGCTTTGGTGAGGCCTGCTGGCCTTAGGCACACAGGACCTTTCACTCTCTTTCTTCTTCTTCTGTCTCTTTCTCTCTATGTGGTTTTCAGCAGGATGTCTTTTAGCAGTGCAGTCAGTCAGTTTATATCACCACCTCGTACTGCTGTACAAGTTACCCATAACCATTTTTAGCAACAGAAAACCAAGTATTTGTATGAGGCAGCTAATCTATACATAGGCATCCGAAATCATGGCATGGATGAACAACACCTTCCTTCAGTTAAACAGCATCAAATCTGAAGCTCTTCTTGTTGGTACCCCACACCAGGTTCAGTCTTCGCCCATATCCCAGCTCACCTTCGATGGGCAAGTCATCTCCTTCTCCTCCTCAGTCACAAATCTGGGGGTTAGGTTTGACCCTCACCTGACCTTCAGTGACCATATAAAACACCTGTACAAAACCTCCTACTATCATCTCAGAAATATTTCCAAACTCTGTCACACTCTAACCCTGTCAGATGCAGAGGAACTTGTCCATGCCTTTATCTCCTCAAGGCTGGACTACTGCAACGTGCTCTTCATCGAGATTCCTGGCAAGAGCATACAGAAGCTGCAATACATCCAGAACAGCGCTGCCAGGATCCTGATGGGAGTCCGCAAATACGAGCACATAACCCCCGTTCTACACTCACTACACTGGCTCCCTGTCTCATTCAGAGATGACTACAAAGTCCTGCTTCTCACCCACAAATGCATCAACGGACACGCACCTCCCTATCTACAATAACTCAGCACTCCACAAACCTCCACCCGCACCCTCAGATCTGCAAACAGCTTGCTCCTCCAGGTCCCCAATACCAGAGATGAGTAAGTTGTACCCAATAAACTATAAAACCAGTCAACAGACATAACACATCACGTTTCTTCTTCCAGAGTACATTCAGTGTCATAAATTGGCCAGTGACACACACACACACACACACACACACACACACACACACACACACACACACATCTATATTAGTTTTACATACTCTGATTTACAGCCTACATAATTATTGTTCTACTGCTGCTTTCTGTCATTGTCTTTTTAAACTATTTTGTTTATATAGTGTTGTTTATTACATTGTTGTTTTTTTATTATATTGTTGTTTGTATATTTATGTCCTATGCACCAACCACACAAAGTCAATTTCCGGTATGTGCGAATATACTTAAATAAAATAATTCAGATTCAGATTCTGAGATTCTGAGAAAACATCCAATCTTGAAATGAGGGGTTGCGCAACATGGAATCATGACGTACATGAAAAGACAATTTTTGTTCCATTTGTGACCTGCTGGGTGTTCAGCCAATCAAATCTGACCATCAAAATGAGACGGCACCTCAGATCAGCCAATGAATGCATACCCAAGGTTTTCTTCTTTCTCTGTAAGGGACTGCACATCATCTCACATCATTTTATCCAGAGAAAGAGCCAGTCGAGATGAACAAGTTGTTCTCCTTATTTTTCCTCTGGAAAGTTTGTAAGTGAAATATTTATCTTCCAATTATTTGATTGATCATTCAGATTTTAAGCGTAGAGTACAGTACATGTGATTGTGAGTGTGAGTGTGAGTGTGAGTGTGAGTGTGTGTGTGTGTGTGTGTGTGTGTGTGTGTGTGTGTGTGTGTGTGTTGCTTGATACATTTGTCTTCATTATTATAACTCATATTATAACTCATTTTCCTACTCAGGTGCATCTCAAACACAAGACCTTGATCAGCCCACGTCCATCTTAAGAGCAGAACTTGGAGACAACGTGACAGTCCAGTGCAGCATGACCAATAAGAATATAAACTACATGGGATGGTACAAGCTCACCCCCGGCATGGTGCTACAGCATGTTGTTACTAAAGCCAGATACATACGAGACGTGACCTTCTACGACGAGTTTGATGATGGGCGATTCAATATATTCAGTGACGAAGAAACATTTCACCTGAACATTCCTTCAATGAAGCAAGTGGACATCGGAACATACTATTGTGGGAAGAGTTTCCTAAATCAAATGCAGTTTGCTGATGGAACACTACTGATTCTGACAGGTGAACATATCTATATAATATTTTTTGTTATTATTCAAAATGAAAAAATATTTGACATGGCTCCAGTATGTAAATAAACATATATTGTATATGTTACGGTACATGTGGGAATACGGTACATGTGGGAAAACTAGGGTTAGGGTTAGGTGCTAGGGTGACTTGGTACATGCTGGCATGTCTAACCCTAACCATAACCATAACCCTAACCTAACCCTAACCGTAGCACCCTAGCACCTAACCCTAACCCTAGTTTTCCCACATGTACCGTATTCCCACATGTACCGTAACATATATGTATAAAAATGTTATTTAAAAAATCTATATTCAATGATAAATGCTTGATTGATAACCTAGTATCTCGTTAAAAGGAGGATGTCAAGTTGTTCAGGTTGAATATTGAGAGTAAGTTGTTGTCAACAACCACACGTTATTTGTCATGGAACTTTCTAAGGTATAACATCAAGGATCAAGACCATTGTCCAGCAGCCTGTGTCTGAGTCGGTCCGGCCAGGAGCCTCTGTGACTCTCAGCTGTACCATCCACACTGAGGCCTGTGCAGGAGGACACAGAGTCTACTGGTTCAGACAGGGCTCAGGAGCATCCCGTCCAGGAATCATCTACACCCATGGAGACAGGAGGAGAGACCAGTGTGAGAGGAGTCCTGAGGCTGGGTCTCCTACACAGAGCTGTGTCTACCACCTCCCCAAGAGGAACCTCAGCCTCTCTGACGCTGGGACGTACTACTGCGCTGTGGCCTCGTGTGGGGAGACACTGTTTGGGAATGGGACCAAGCTGGACATTGTCGGTAAGTTCTTATTCATTTCTTGTTTTAACTTCACATTTAATTACTGACTCACATCTAATGAATGACTTAATTTATCTGCAATGCAATACCGCACAATGTAGAGATGACTACTACTAGATATAAATGAAACTTTTAATTGAAAACTAGCAGAAACATGTCATGTTTTTCTGTATTTCTAGAGCAGGATTTTCCTCTGAGCCCAGCTGCCCTTGCATTGGTTGCATCAAACATCTTGTGTGTGATAGCCATCATTGTGCTGACATGTGGGATATGCAAGAGGAGGGACGCAGGGCCAAGAGGTACAGTGAGACTTGTTGTTGCTCTGTATGTTGTTGACATACGAACAGATATTTTTCTAGACATATTTACTAGAGCATTTACGGTTATTGTACTGTATTTATTAGAACATAATTTCTATGTTTTTAATCGAAAGGGGAGAATGAAAGTCCAACGTCCACAACGAATCAGGTAAACTGGCATTTCAATTTGTTCTATTTTCTTTATCCGACTCAAAAGGTTTCTTCTCAGTAGATATATTGTATGTATATATATATATATATATATATATATATATGTTACGGTACATGTGGGAATACGGTACATGTGGGAAAACTAGGGTTAGGGTTAGGTGCTAGGGCGCTACGGTTAGGATTAGGGGTAGGGTTAGGGTTAAGGTTAGACATGCCAGCATGTACCAAGGCACCCTAGCACCTAACCCTAACCCTAGTTTTCCCACATGTACCGTATTCCCACATGTACCGTAACATATATATATAAGTATTGTACGATTTCTTGTCATGTCTCCACCTTTCTCACAGAACCAAGACAGTGACGTGTTGAACTATGCAGCTGTGAGTTTCGCTCCCAGGAGTTCTTCCTCCTCCACCAGAAGACCCAGAGTGAACGCCAGCACAGATGCTGCAGTGTACTCTGAGGTCAGCTACCTCCAGCAGGAGTGACAGATACGGAGCACTTCCCTACGTTGAAAGGAAACAACACTCATCTACTTGCTATTGTAGAGAGAACTTAGAAGGCCTGTGGCGATCTGCTAACCAACAACTGCTTTTAGTAAACACATAAACTAATAGCTAAATCAGAGGGACAAAAGTGCAGCTAGCTTCTAGTAAAGAACAGCCATGAGGTGTCATTTGACCCATGTGAGTGAAGAAAAATGGTATATCTTTGTACTCGATCAAATTTCAGGACCCTCCTTTCATGACTTTTCCTAGATATGTGCGTTCTACCACCCAGTATCCTTACATTTTCAAAATCACATCAGGATAAGCTAGTATGAAGCTATTTTGCCGTTTTTCTGTGTAGGAAGCAGGCTAATTTACAAGCGGCCAACTAGTGGTCGTAGTGTGTAAATAGCAGCTTGAGCATTGTAAAGAGGGGATCATTTGACCCCCGAGGAGGCTCTTTTAGTAGGTAAAAAAGGCACAGCTGTTCTAGTGTTAAGTGCCTTACAAATGCTATTGATATGCTTATTTAGCCTATAATTGAATAAAAGCCTCTTAACGGAGAATCCCTGTTTGGTTTATGACTCAGTTGTTACTCTGTATCAAGTGTGTGTTTTCATCACAGTTGGGCCCAATCCCATTTCTTATTTTTACCCCTACCACTCTTTTCACGAGTGCTTTTCGACTTGCGCCTCGGAACAGAGTTATAAGGAGTAGCGTCCCTATGAAATGGGACAACCCATGTCAAGACCCTGATAGGTCATCGTCGGTAGTGTCATAGAAAAGCTTGGACACTTGCGATTCATTCACAACTTATACGTTTCACGCTGTCCATCGATCAAACAAGTCATCAAATAAAAAAGAACAATGCTTCATTACCAGGGCACTTCATGACAGAATAGCGGTGCTCTGAAGGCTAGCAGCCCGTGCTCCTACCCTGCCAGTCTGCACTGATATTAGAGGAACAGTAACCAGTGCAACAACTTCGCTGCTGGACTTAAGTTAAATATCAGTCGTCATATGCCATCAAAGGGAGGAAATGCGACATGGGACATGGGTCAAAATGCAGGACTGTCATGCATAAATCAGCCTTAAAAGAATGTTGGAATGCTAGCTAGCTAGATCATCATAGAAGAAATGGAAAGATAATCTTAAACTGATAAACTCTTAAACCATTCAACTTAAATGTGTTTAGGTGAATGTCTTTATTCACAAAACAACAGCAATCCACTGTGTATTGTTCTCTCAGCTAAATAAAATGTGAATATTTCTGGAGATATTCACCAAAAAACTAAACAATAGCACTGTACTAAATTAGTTTTCTATCACACAATTCATACATTGTCTATGTTGTACATATTCCACCCTTATCGAGTCGTATGTGAATCGAAAAGATAGAAAACAGCTGATCAAAAATGCTCTTACATCAGTCCAGTAAGGTGGCAAGATTGTGTCACCTGGTGGCAAGGTAAGGTGGCAAGATTGTGTAACACTCTTATGTCATCTGGCTCAGACAGTAACATGAAAAAAGGGTTCCTGTTCCACATATTATGACCTATTCAGCAGCTTATGCAGGACAAATCTGACAGACAAATCAGATGGCACCTAGAGCTGACCAATCAGCAAAGATATCTATGTTTGAGACTGTGAGAAGATTCCATTCAGCAAACCAGTGCTGCCTCCAATGAGAAGAAGGCAAGATGGTTGAGCTCTTCTTTTTCTTTCTTCTCGCCTGCAACTCTTGTAAGTAAAAGCCTTAGAATAATACCTCTTAAGATGGGTTTAAAAACATGTGTTATGTTAAGGTATGCAGTATTTTCATTGTTGCTGTTTGCTGGGTTTTGTTTCAGGTGTGGCTCAAACTCAAGATATCTCTCAGCCAGCTCCTTTCCTAGCAGCAGAGTTGGGGAACGATGTGACTATTGAATGCCATGTAACCATGAGAAATGTTGATCGTATGGTGTGGTACAAGCTGACCACTGGTAGAAAACTACAGTGTGTAGCAAAGAGCGAAATCTTCTATAAATATGTTAATTATCTGGATACATTTGATGATGGACGTTTTTCTGTACGAGTAAACGAAGGCATTTTCCACCTACAAATATCTGCTACAAAGCAAGAAGATGTTGGGACTTACTACTGTGGAGTGGTGCTTTTACACTCCATAGAATTTGGACCTGGAACAGTTTTTGTGCCTAAAGGTAAATTACACTCAATTCCTCAATTCGACTTTATTCGCCATGTGCAGTGCACTAGGAACATGATTTGGTATTCAACCATACTAAACAAGCTACAGTACATACAACAACAACACGACAACACGACAATACTCAAGACAAAATATACAGTACCAATATGAGTGAATATTATGAATAAATATACTGTACAACTAAGTGCAAGAACATGTAAAGTGCAAGGTGCAATGATAAGCAGTTATTGAGAAGGGCTGTGGCTCTGGGGAAGAAACTGTTCAAGTGGCGTGATGTTTTTGTCCTGGTGGGCCTGTACCGCTGTCCAGAAGGGAGTAATGCAAACAAGCTGTGAGCTGGATGTGAGGGGTCTATTAGTTACTTGTAAAAAAATGCAAATTTACAGACAACATTATAATTTTTTGTGATATAATGTATTTCAAAGGTATAGAGTTGAGCAGTGGCACAGTTGTCCAGCAGCCTGTGTCTGAGTCGGTCCAGCCAGGAGCCTCTGTGACTCTCAGCTGTACCATCCACACTGAGGCCTGTGCAGGAGGACACAGAGTCTACTGGTTCAGACACGGCTCAGGAGAGTCCCGTCCAGGAGTCATCTACACCCATGGAGACAGGAGGAGTGACCAGTGTGAGAGGAGTCCTGAGGCTGGGTCTCCTACACAGAGCTGTGTCTACCACCTCCCCAAGAGGAACCTCAGCCTCTCTGACGCTGGGACGTACTACTGCGCTGTGGCCTCGTGTGGGGAGATACTGTTTGGGAACGGGACCAAGCTGGACATTCAAGGTAATTTACCTTTTCATCTATTATGAGCTGTCTCAATGTTAGGTTTATGTCAAAAAACGTACATCGATGCCCCGCGGTGGTGTAGCGGTCTAAGCACTAGCCACTAGTGCAAGCTGCCCACCGGGGACTGGGATCGAATCCCGGTCTCGCCAGACCCGGATATGGCCGAGGCACACCGGGAGCGGCATATTGAGCGGCCGCTCCAGAGGGCGGTATAGGACTATTTCCGGACAAGGATCCGTCGCGCAACAGCGCCCCCGGGGTGCCGGAATAACGGTGCTGGGCTCGAGGAGCCAGTCAGCTAGTCTGCCTGCCGATCTCCTCTGGGGCTGCCGGCCACGGGGTCGTGCGGCGGATCCTACGCAATAGGCAGGGGATAATTGGATGCTAGGTTGGGTTCAATTGGATACCAAATTGGGTGAAAAAGGGATAAAATCTGAAAAACAAATTTATAAAAAAAAATAAAACGTACATCGAAATGATTCCATACATTTCTCTCAACAAGTTCAACCCCAACCCCAACCCCCAAACCTCATCCTGTGTTTATCGGTGCCATATTGTACTGTTTAGTGATCTTACTTATTTTCTGTAGTTTCAGAGGATGAATTTCCATTTAATCTGAATCCTACTGTCCTGGCTTTGGCGGTGTCTAACGTGGCTCTTGGGGTAGTGGTTCTTGTACTTGTAGGGGTGCTGTGCAAGACCCAGAGCAGAAATCCCAGAGGTATATATGTTACATACATATCAATACAATGCACACAGAAGACAATCAATCAACTTTGTATTTGTAATACTAGCATGTTAGCATGCTAGCATGCTATTTAATTCAACAAGATAATGAATTGACTCTACTTTGATTGTTCTCTCTACAGAGGTGAATGATGGTCCTGTTCTCCAGAATCAGGTAAATGTGGCAAGATGTGGTTACTTATAGCTGACATGTAATGGATGTAACAAAGGAATAGGTGTAGTGGAATAGGGGTAGTGAGTTGCACTTTTGATCGGAAGGTTGCAAGTTCAAATCCCGCCTGAAACCACACCACTAATAGTGTGCCCTTGAGTAAGGCACTTAGCCCTCAGTTACTCCAGGGGGAATGTTCCTGTAATTCGTAATTGTAAATTGCTTTGGATTAAAAGCGTCTGCTAAATGGCAAAATTAATTATTAGGTGGCTTTGATAGATTTACTGATCTTCACAATCAGAGATTATGATTATGAAGTATGAACTTTCCATAGAACTGCTCTCTACCAAGTAACTAGTTACTGTGTACCTTCACCTCTCTCACAGAACCAAGACAGTGACGTGTTGAACTACGCAGCTGTGAGTTTCGCTCCCAGGAGTTCCTCCTCCTCCACAAGACCAAGAGTGAATGCCAGCAGCAATGCTGCAGTGTACTCTGAGGTCAGCTTAGCTACCTCCAGCAAGGAGTGAGATATGAAGAACACCTTACCACACTGCAACCATCTTCTGTACAACCAACTGTCACTTAAGACACAAATCACTGAACCCCTTATAGTAGGAGTGACACCAACTAACTGGTTTTGCCACGGCAACTGTAATAGAACTGCAGAGTGAGGAGAGATCAAAGGGAAATGCTATATCTTTTATTTATTTGTTGGGTTATTTGTTATTATGTATGCTGATGTTATGCATGTTCATGTTATTCTTCTTTGTTATATGCTTTTGTGATCATTTCTTGTATATGTTTTGTGTGGAACCCAGGAAGAGTATATTTTAATGGGGATCGTAATAAATCAAATCAAATCTATACCAACAATGACGTTTAAGTTAGATTTGTACGGTGATCCAGTAACACGCAGACTTCTACTCCTGTTTGTAATTGAATACAGTCTTATACTGTAAATCATGCAATGCTATTATGTCATGTGTGCTACATAATAAACATCTCTGCTGTGTCTTTTGTTTGTTTTTATGACTCTCCGCTACTCAATATACAAAATGTGAAAATAACCTTCTACAGTATGAGATTTCCTCAATGTGTAATTGACTCCTCAGTCTGTTACACACTATTAGAAAAGGAGGCCTATAAACACCAACACAGCACGCACATAAATACTTTCTCATAGGTACCAGGCAGTAGAATTACATTGTGTATAAGACCCAATCCCATTTCACCCCTTGGCCCATGGTTTTAGCCCTACCCCTCTGTTTTGCGAGTTCACGTGGAATGGACTTTATTTGTCATTGCTACAGTACAGGTACCAAACAACGAAATTTAGGAGGGGTGGCTCCCCTGGTGTTAGGAAAGGGAAAAAAAAGAAAAAAAAGTTTTTTTTTTTTTTTAGAAAAAGCATAAAAGCATAAAATCACAAGAAGGTAAGGAGCTGGTTTAAGGGTGTCCCGATTCTTCTTCTCATGTAGGGGTCAAGTGGCAGTGATGTTTGTCATCACTGCTTAGCTTTTCAATAACATTATTTGATAGTCTGTGTTTTGAGATGTTTGTGATGTTGTGACTGATTGTTAGGGCTTGTGTGTGTTGAGGGTTGTGTATCATTAAGTGAGTCCTCTTGTGTGGCTTTTTAGATCACAAGAAGTTTTTCCATTTTAGATTGTTTCAATTCAAATCACATCCTGAACTAACTGAATTGGAATCGAGTGTTCATTGTGAATTGCAAAATAGCATCTAAACATTTTCTTCTGGACAGCTCTCAAGATTACGCCTAAGAACCACTGTAATCTATATTAAAATGTTTATGCCTTATCATTTCCTGTTGTTGCTGTTGTGATGTGTCCACTGATTCTTTCTAAAAGCTGAAATCCCCCTCATAAGAGCAGAAGAGGGGGGCGCTGTTGAGCATGAGCGTGAGTATAGTGTATATGTATATAGTGTGTGAGTATAGTGTATATGTATAGTGTGTGAGTATAGTGCTTGCACTTTATACAACTTTTATTGTATGTCAAAGTGATCTAGAGAGAGACGCTTAGGTGGTGTAGTGGGTTAAGCGTTGACCATGTAACCGGAGGGTCCCCGGTTCGATTCCAGCCGGGGACATATCCTGCATGTCATCCCTCCTCTCTCTCTCTCACCCATCCTTCCTGTCTAAATCTCTACTATATCTGTCAATAAAATGAAAAATATGAGTGGGACTGCCCCACTAGAAGTAAATGGCCATGCCGTAAAAGCAGAACAACCTGACGGGGATCTGAGGTAGAGCAGGAGCCAGTGAAATGTGCATCATTTCCTGTGATGTGAGTGACAGGAAGGAGTAGTATTGATTGATTGATTGATTGAAAACTTTATTAGAAGATTTGCAGAAGTAGGTACATGAAAGTACATATTACATACAAGGTCAACTAACAGGATAAAAACCCAAGAAAGCCACTGGCTTATTTCAATTGGGGTCCTTGATTCTCAATTCATCGTTGATCTGTATGAGCATGGACAGGAACATCAGAGGGCCTCACGGTAAAGCCTCGTCAGAGAGACGGTGAGGTGAAGGACACCTCAATACAGAATCACATTGGTCTGAAGATAAGATGGTGGAATCTAAGAACTGATTAATTAGGCTAATTGATTGATTGAATCATTTAGATCATCAGAAACCGTTCTGCCTTATTAGGTTTAGGATGCATAATGAAACACAATAACAGGGATTCAGGAAACATTACATTGAGATCTTGGTTGATATTAAACTTGAACTTGTTATTTACCTATTCACTATTTGACCAAAGCCTTACTTATGTTTATACATGAGGTGGAAAATATCAAGAGAAACAACAATGTGTGTGCATGCGCGCATACATGTGTACTTCCGTGCGTATGAAGTTGACACTGGTACTGTCCCCCAGTCATTTTCCACTGTGGTCTCTCTCTCTCTCTCTCTCTCTCTCTCTCTCTCTCTCTCTCTCTCTCTCTCTCTCTCTCTCTCTCTCTCTCTCTCTCTCTCTCTCTCTCTCTCTCTCTCTCTCTCTCTCTCTCTCTCTCTCTCTCTCTCTCTCTCTCTCTCTCTCTCTCTCTCTCTCTCTCTCTCTCTCTCTCTCTCTCTCTCTCTCTCTCTCTCTCTCTCTCTCTCTCTCTCTCTCTCTCTCTCTCTCTCTCTCTCTCTCTCCTGGCCTTCCTCTCTCACTACACACTCTCATTGCATCAAAACCACACTTACTAATCTCAACAATGAAGCTTCACTTCTCCTTCCATAGAGCTAGACTAAAAACGCTGTTGTTGTTGTTTCCACCTAAGGGTTGGTGTTGTTACCACCTAAGGGTTGGTGACAATTAGCCTATTGTCAATCTCCAGCAACAAAATCACTAATTACATAATTGTATCAATGGTTGAATCAAAATGCTCACTTTTATTTGGGAAAAGAAGTTTCCATCAAACAACTTTAGTAAACATATACGTGGCTTGGGCTCACGTTTTCTTTGACATAATGTCATATGTATTATTTGTCTTGTGTTAGGCCTATATTTCAGTACATGTTTTATTTTTTTACTAAAGCAGTTTGAGTTGCATACAGTTGAAGTCACCCCTACCCTGAGATGGGCTAGAAGCCACATCGTGAGCTTAGAATGATAAGGTTCTATCTCTGTTTAGAATGATAAGGTTCTATCTCTGTTTAGAATGATAAGGTTCTATCTCTGTTTAGAATGATAAGGTTCTATCTCCGTTTAGAATGATAAGGTTCTATCTCCGTTTAGGGCAGTTCAGAGATATTGAGCGTCAAAGTTTTTACATTCCATTATGTTTTGTAAGATGGAACCTTTGTATTTTATGAATTACTAACAAAAAAAAATAAACATTTTAAAAATAACACCACACAGGCATTAATAAACACCTAATGGATCAGATTATGTAAAAAACTAAATTTTGACAAAAATGGAGATAGAACCTTGTAATTTTAACGTCACGACATGGTACCTCTGGTCATGGTGAACATCATCATTTCTTCAGTCAGGACACCTACGTCGGTTTAATATTGTTTGATGAAATGGTAGGACATTAGATTTGCCGTAATTTTTGCAGAGATTTTGCCGTCCTAAGATTTGCCGTCTGAAGTTCAACAATGTAAAATACTATACAATAATATAAGGAGCCCATAACTTCTCAACCCTATGTTCTGTAGGTAGGTTAATTACAGCGTGACTGAGTGGGAGGAGGCAGTGGGGCAGTGAGTGGGACGACCCATAAGGATAACTCTCATAGCCAGCGATGATGACAGTGTTTGAGCATGGTGGAGTGGTGTTGCATAACTCGGCTCTTTTAAGTTTTGTCCCATGAACATGAGATGTGTGATGCATAGGTGAGATCAACTGTCCATGAAACTGTCAAGCTACGCCGTTTGACTTAAGTGTCCTGCCTGAGTATACATACGTAAACTTTTTTTTTAAATTTTGAATTGAATTTTTTTCAGTTGAGTACTGGAACACACCATGAACAAATGAAACCACATATGATGTGCCAATCACTTCTTCATCATCACCAACAACATTTTCCGATATGAAAACAGTTTTTAAACATGAGGACCATGAGGTGAAATAAGGTCAGAGGAGGAGGGTGAACCTGCCATGTTCCGTGTCTTCACTGATCTGAGAGCAGCCAATCAGGCCCGTAGACCATGATTCCAGCCATGTATAAAGAGACACCATAACCCCCCCCCCGACTCTCACTCTCCCCTGACAGACAGGAAAGCTGGTATATGCATGAAGGGTGTTATCCAAAAGGGGTGAATCACTATGAACAAACTACTGCTTACCTTTCTTCTGATCTTCGGTGCAGGTAAATTTGCTTTCAGGGAATCCATGTTTGAAATATCACTGTATTAGAAATCATAACTTGGCCTTGGAGGAATGAGGATGATTAATTACTTTTTCAATTCACTTCTTCAGGGCGGTCTCTTGCTTCTGTCAATCAAGCAAATCACTTGAAGTCCTTCATTCCTGGAGACAAAGTAGATTTGGAGTGCCTCATTTCAAAGGACCATGACAATAAATTGTACTCCTGGATCAAGTATATTGTGGGTCAAGCTCCAGTATGCATGCTAACTCTTTCCTCTCACATCTCCCTTCCAATATTCTTCGGGGAGTTTAACAACAACCCCCGGTTTACAGCAAAGAAGAATGGAGCCAGTTTTGTGCTAACCATTTCAGATACCAGGTCTTCAGATGTGGGAATGTATTTCTGTGCTACACATGATTATGATCACATGATCTTCGGACCTGGCGTGTTTCTGATGCCTGAGCGTAAGTAACATTCTTCTTCTTCTTCTTCGGCGTATGGGTTGTTGTTTCCTCTCCACTCCACCAGGCTCGGGGCCGAGGGGCTACCCTTTTACCACCCTGAGACCTGGTTGAGTAACATTCTGTACTGTACATTAGAAGTCAAATATCATGTACTGTGGCAGGGAGTTTTGTTAAATTTGAAAACCTTTATCGCTGTGTAACAAAAGGTGCAGATTCCAGGACTCGGAAGTATATTGTCCAGCAGCCTGTGTCTGAGTCGGTCCAGCCAGGAGCCTCTGTGACTCTCAGCTGTACCATCCACACTGAGGCCTGTGCAGGAGGACACAGAGTCTACTGGTTCAGACAGGGCTCAGGAGAATCCCGTCCAGGAATCATCTACACCCATGGAGACAGGAGGAGAGACCAGTGTGAGAGGAGTCCTGAGGCTGGCTCTCCTACACAGAGCTGTGTCTACCACCTCCCCAAGAGGAACCTCAGCCTCTCTGACGCTGGGACGTACTACTGCGCTGTGGCCTCGTGTGGGGAGACACTGTTTGGGAATGGGACAGTGGTGGATATTACAGGTATTTTGCTATTTACCTCAAAGTACATAACATGTAGATGCTTTGGTTTTATCTTTGTACATTTTCAAATTTAGACCAAAGCAAAATAGAATAGAAAATGTAACGGTTCCCTACATCATAATGTCTTTGCAGTACGCTCAACGCCAACTGTTGCTGATCAAGTCAGGGGCCTCATTTATAGAACGTGCTTAGATAAAATGTTGATCTTACCCGTGTCGTACGTAGAAAACCATGTCAACGTAGTGATTTATACAATTTCAACGTGAGTCAAGTTTCATGTTAATTTGAAAGTGACAGTTGGATCTAAGTGACAGTTGACACTAGAACAGCCGTGTCTATGTTACCTACTCAGGGTATATACAGGAATCTGGAGGTTAATTTCAATACCTTTCTAAGACTTTTTAAAGACCTTGTCAATATTTTTCCAGACCTCAACGCCACTTCGAGCTGTAACCGTTTACATCAGTGACATCTTTAACTTTAACAGTTTTAGTTTGCAATAGACTAGACCACTATCATACAACAGAACTTTTACTAAAAGTTTTTAGGACTCAAACTCTTTGGACAGAGTCTAATTCAGAAAAATACCAACAAAATTCAAGACCTCATAAAATCCTGATAAGACTTTTTAATACTTATTAAGGGTCTTGATTTTCCCAAAATTGATTTATCAACTTTTAATACTTTTCAAGACACCGTGGATACCCTGCAAGTCGACCCCAAGCTCCTGGCTTTGATCGTGTCCAACATCCTGAGCTTCAGCGTTGTTATCATCCTCATCTGTGTGAAAAGGAGAAGAAGCACTCTGTCCTCGGAGGGTAAAGAAGAAGTGTTTATCTTTTGCCACTGTTTTTATGCTTCTCTTTACAATGCATATGGATACTAATTTACTAATATTAACCATTTTCTAGTAGTTGACATTTCGTGACGTTAGAATTATAAGGTTCTCTCTCCATTTTTGTCAAAATGTAGTTTTTTACATAATCTGATCCATTAGGTGTGTATTAATGCCTGTGTGGTGTTATTTTTTTAAATGTTTAAGTTTTTGAGTTAGTAATTCATAAAATACAAAGGTTCCATCTCACAAAACATAATGGAATGTAAAAACTTTGACGCTCAATATCTCTGAACTGCCCTAAACGGAGATAGAACCTTATAATTCTAAACTCACGATTTGTGGGCGGGTGTCCATAGTAGATTAAAAATAAAGTTCAAAAGCAGACAGGAAATGGGTGACGGTCGAGCAATTCATGTTGTTCAAAACCCCCACAAGCAATAGCCCATCTACACAACCTTTTTCTAGAAGTAAAATGCAGTGACTCCTGCCAGGACATGAATGGAAAACTTGGTTTTACCATTTGGACTTTGTTCAGCAATTGTCTTGACAATACCTGGACTATAACAACAACAACTGCAATATAATTGACTCTTTCTCAAGCAGGAACAAATCAACAGACTCAAAGTGTTATAGTCTCTTCCCGTCCTAACTATGAGGTATGATGCATTTATTCACTGCATTGTTTCCAAGTATTTACAGAAAATCGTACATTAAGATTTTAATATTATGTTATTTCACATAAATTCATGAAATGTCTTAGAATTTAAAAAATGCTAATTGCTCTATATGCACTGAGGCTAAGAATGGTGGGCTACTATTGGAACAGATGTCTGACTGGAATCTGTTGAAAGGCTATGATTTTGGAAATGTTGTCAATGCATTGACAATTATCAGTCAAATGAGTCATCCTATCGTCCATTGTTTTGTTTTCTTAACGACAATAGGATGACTCATCTTACTTGACAACATGGCACAATCACAAACTCTCCTTTCAACAGATTCCTTATTTTATGCAAAATATGTCAATGGGTTTCCAGAGCACAGCTAGCACTACTGAGCCAAATGTCATATCCACTTCTGCTCTCTGTTCTTCTTCAACAGAAAGAGGAGGGGGGAGAAGAGCTGAACTACGCTGCCATGAGCTTTCCTGGGAGAAAAACCAATAAGAGGACAGCTGCAGTGGGACAGACGAGAACGAGGGAAATGAACAGTGTGGTTTACTCTGGGGTGAGGGAGTGGGACTAAGAGACATATTGTACAGTATTATTGACTTAATGTTGACTTCATACAGGTACACACATCAACAGAGAGAGGGGAGGCCATGGCCAGTCAGTGTGTGTGTGGAGACCGTGTCCAAAAATAACCATTAGTCCAGTTTCATATGTGCTCATTGTGAATAAGACAACATCTAATAATGAAAATGGACAGTTTTCATGACTATTCATAAAGAGTCAATGTAATCTATAATAACTTTATTGTCTTATTATTTCCTGTTTTTGCTTTTGTGCTCAGCCAGCTATTCTTTCTGTAAGGCTGAGAAGGAGCTAGCTGTAGCAAGCTCACTATTATGTTATTGCTCATATATATTTATTTTAATCCTGTTCTTTTACCAACTGCTAAGACAACAATATAGTCAGCTAGTTACTTTTCTTTACTTCAAATCATTTTACAACTTGTTAAGCAATTATGTTCTGACGTTTCTGTCGAACCCCGCAGTGACGGTATCGAAGCAACGTAACGTAGCTAGCAAACAGAAGTGGGGGGAAAACATCAGATCAGATATATAAACGGGTTATTTTGATAAACTGGCCACATTTTGAGGAATACACATGGTTGCTTTCATGCCTGAAAACATATTAAAAGTTCATAAAATGACATGTTAACACAAAAAGTAACCAAAAGTACAGCTTTTAGCCCATGGTCATGGAGGTTTAAAAGGAAGCAATTTACCATGAGAGGAAGGGGGTTGTGTGCTTCGCCTCGTGCCACAACCCTGTACCAGTGGTAAATTAGTCCACAACCCCCGCCCTCCAATGGTAAATTGCTTTTCTACAACCTCCACCACATAATATAAAAAATAAATACACAGTTGTAACAAAAAATTCATGTATTTACAATCACTAATCGTTTAAGAATACATATATCCTTCCACCACAGAATATAGTCCCATAAACAATCAACCATTGCATTGTAGGTCAGCACAGGTGTTCTTAATCAGACTGATTGGGAGGCGCATTGATACTGGAAATGCGGTCTGAACTGAAGGTTGTTGGGATATTTACCACTGTTGCTAGCCAATCAGAATCCAGTATCCAAACATGCTGTTGTAGAATGGAGGATTTAAAATCCCCGCTGCTGGCTGGTGCAAAATGCATTCTGGGATACTGAGATGCATACTTCAGTGTGAACGGTCGGCTGGTATTGGCATACTTATTATTAATTTAGTAGTATGCAGTATGCTAGTATGCCATTTCGAACACAGCCTTTGATTCAGTAAAATCAGGGTATCTGCGGTGTCTTGAAAAGTATTAAAAGTTGATAAATAGATTTGGGGAAAATCAAGACCCTTAATAAGTATTAAAAAGTCTTATCACGATTTTATGAGGTCTTGAATTTTGGAGGTATTTTTCTGAATTAGACTCTGTCCAAAGAGTTTGAGTCCTAAAAACTTTTAGTAAAAGTTTGTGAATTTATTAAGTTTTATTAAAAATTACTGATGTAAACGGTTACAGCTCGAAGTGGCGGTGAGGTCTGGAAAAATATTGACAAGGTCTTTAGAAAGTCTTAGAAAGGCATTGAAATTAACCTCAAGATTCCTGTATATACCCTGAACAATACTGCTCTTATGCTAAATGGCCAGAGGCAAATGTCTGCACAGTGTTAACTGATGCACTTACAGCAGATGCAACACAGCACAGCCTGTGGTCACCTGCTGGCTCGCTGGGATGGAAACAACACAACACGCCGCTGACTCTGACTTCTAGGTGGTTAAGAGGTTTCCGTCTAACAACTTAAGTACACAGATATGTCAGACATGGTACTTTGTGTCTACGCCCTCAAAACAAGTTGTGATGGTTTTTAACCTCTTGTCTTGTGTTACTTTTGGCTGTATTTTTTGTGTCTGAGATACAGTTAAATTGATCTCTACCGTGAGATATTTAAGCCATGTGGACATTGGACATGGACATTTTTGGAAAATTTGATTACAAAACCCCTGACTTCTCTAATCATTGTGAAACTTCCAGCCAACTGTACTGTAGTCACTGATGAATATGAGGGTCGTTGGCAGGTGGATTTGTGATGTCATGTACTTTCTCAAGGTGAAAAAGATGAGACACACATTGCAGGGATCAACTGGGGGGTTTAGTGCAGTGTGGCAGCCTTTCATTTCTTACGTGGAACGTCTAACAATGCCTCTTTACTTCTTAAAAATGGCTTTGTATTATATATGAGAAGTACTCTGTGAACTGTTATTTATTATTATTATTGTTTCTGTTTTTGTTTTGTTTTTTCTGTTTTGTCTGTGTGCTTATGTCTGTTGCGTACTGTAATGTCTCTGAAAACTAAATAAAAAACACATTGAGTAAAAAAAGAATATGAGGGTCGGCCAGCTAAAAAAAAGTCATTATCTACCCACATCAACCAACCAAACGGCAGCGTCCCCATCACCACTCAAACCCACCTTCTAAACCACACACATAACGCATGTTCATAAAGACCACAACATGTAGTCATCATGATATCCATCTGGCTGAGCTAACTACTCTTCACCAGATGTAATATAATTATAATAATAAATCATTATATGTATATAGCACTTTTCCGAGGCTCAAAGACGCTGACAATATGGGAGAAACGGAAAACACAGAAACAACAAGCAACAGATAACATGAGCACATAGAACACAGAGTTAACGAACGGGGAGGGGGGGGGGGGTGGTAGGGACAGGGGAGATGGTTAGGGGTAGGGGAGGCTGTATGCATGTCAGGGGGGGAGGGGGGGTGGGGGAGATGGCTAGGGGTAGGGGAGGCTGTAAGCATGTACTGTAAACACTACTATGTGTTAGACATACAGTCATGGTGCTATACTGCACGTTTGACTTTAAAATGGCATTACAAAGATTAAGAAAACACAATATGAAGGAGGAGAGATGAAGATTCAAGCTCTTCCTGTAAGCCTGACAGAATCATTCATGGAGGTAGATAAGACAAAGTACCTGTATACAGCAAGACTCCCCCTGTTGGTGGGGCCTATATTGGTCATAGTGACATCATCAAAATGAGACACAAAAAACACATGGGGTGTGTTCGAAATGGCATACTAGCATACTACTCATACTAGATATTACATAGATTTGAGTATGGGAGAGCGTTCACACTGTACAGTAGGCAACATTTTAGTATGCGAGAAATGTAGTATGCATACTAGATTTAGCCAAATCTTTGAGTATGTGATCGATGCATGCTATTCCTACTCAACATCCCCAAAATAGATTGCGCATCTCTTCAGACTCATCAAACTCCAAGAAGGCCTCCAAGATCTCCAGAGACCCATCCCACCCGGGGTACGAACACTTTGCTCGGCTGCCCTCGGACAGGCGGTTCAGGACCATGTTCGCAAGGACAAACAGACTGAAGCTCAGCTTCTACCCCAGGGCCATTCAGGCCCTGAACACAGCAAAGACCTAGGTTCTAGGCCCTGGACAATCTAGACAATTTGATGGCAGCTACTAGATTGAAATCAAGTGAAATACTGAAACACAACTGTGAACATTTCAAACCTGCAAACTGCGACACTTTAAATGAATGTGCAATAACACTATGTGCAATATGACAACCCTCGGGTACATAAGGTTCAGAGATAGGAAATGTTAGAATAGGTATAGCATAGCATAGAGTACAGCACAGTGTTCTATTTGTATAGTATAGTATAGTGGATAGTGTACATAGCCTTTATTTATGTAAACCAGCTCTTTTCCCTTCTTGTTTTTAGTTTTTTTTCCTAGCACCAGGGGAGCCCCCCCTCCTAAATTTCGTTGTTTGGTACCTGTACTATATCAATGACAATAAAGACCATTCATTCATTCATTCATTCATTCATTCATTCATTCATTCATTCATTCATTCATTCATTCATTCAAACTGCGTCATACAAACTCGTGATACAGCTGTTGTTTCGTTTTTTTGCACAGATTTGAGTGCTTTGATACTGCTATTTGATACTCTTCAGCTGCAGCACCCCAGCTAAGTCTGATCACGGATGAGCGGTGGTATTTTCACTATATTGGGAAAGTACATGGTAAAATGCATTCTTAGACATGACTACTACGTCATCATGATTACAAAGATGCCACTTGAAATGCATAAAATCCAAGTTTATTCGTGTCTTACATACACGTTCGCCTAGTATTTGACTGCCTGTAGCCCTACACGCATGGTCCCAGTATTGTAGCTTCAGACGGAACAAGTTGGATGTTATTGTGCTTACACACATACACCGACAGTGTAGACATACGTATTGTCAATATTGACAATCAGTTACTTAAAAGATCTCTGTAATCAGTAATCATATGAATGGAATTAATTAATGGACAGTAGGTAAATCCTATAATCTTTGATCATGGAATTAAACATTGCAACAAGCACTATGTGCAGACATCTTACTGATACAGCCAAACATTGTACAGAATCATAGACATAGAAAATACATTTCATTCTTGTGGAGGGGAGTGTACTGTACTGTAGCTGTAAGGAAACTGATGGCCTTGTTTACTTTGATATCATAAATGTTCTGTTGCTCCCTCTGCAAGATATCTTGGTTAATTATTAATGTGCAGGGAAAGGTCTAACCTAGTATTTTACAGCAGCTTTCTGCAATAGGGAGATAAAGATCAAGATTAGCGGTAGGAGTGATTTTAGAGAATGCAAGGTCACTCACGCAGATGCTTTTATTCAATAAAGACAAAAGAGAAAGTGTTTTTTAAGTTTCATTTTTAGATGGTCTCATTTCCCAGAAATGGCCCGATGTGCTGGAAAAGTGATGATGATGATGAGCAAAGTCCCATCATGGATTTTATCTGGAATTTCACTGCCAATTTCTCCTCCATCACCCCGAAAAAGAGATGACTAAGCTTGAGAAAATAAACCAGTAACTTGTGTTACCGGATGAAACAACTTGCGGTTTGAAAGTACCAGTAGTTTACCAGATACAATGTTGTATGCACATACTTGCTACGTTCTTACATCCAGCTCGCGTGAACACAGATTCTTCCATCAGTGCTCGCCTCCCGATTCGATTGCAGACTCGAGTTAATGCGCGTGCAGAAAGATGCCACGAAACTCATGTCCGGTAGCTTTATTTCAAGGAATTTCAAAAATAAAAGTCCTGCAAAACAATTGTTATTTCTCGGCGTGACAAATTTGAGGTGTGGCGTGTGAGAGTGTGAACTGGTTGATAAAGCGTGAGACTTGGCAGCTCTGTAAATCAACGTACGTGGAATACCCCCCTGCTCATGTCACCACGCCTTACCAACGACAACAACAGCATGTCACCAAGCCTTACCAACGACAACATCAGCATGTCCAAAAGGGGAAGTTACTCTACAAAAAAGATTTTGCTAGCCGTCCATGTAACATGTTTTCTTTGAAAATTCAGTGTGCATTGATATTGCTTAAGTGATAAACATATCTTTTATCTGAAAATAGTTGAAGAAGATTCTTATTTGATTGCTGGTACACCTCAAACCTCCTCAATACCGGAGAAAAACGCTCTGAATCAAAATAGACGCCTTTGCTACCATCGCGTTGGTAGCTAGCTAGCAGCTAAGAAAGAACATTGCTATGAACTAACTGTATGTTTAGAACATCACAACATGCTGATAGAACATCAACATGATAAAAACACATAACTACACATAATTAAATGATCACACAGTCCTTGCTTTTGAACACGTTCTAAAACACAAGTTCGTTTACAACCATTTATCACTTACCCAGTAGCCTACGCAGCAGAGCGGCAGTGAATCCAATTCACAATTTACATAAGTATTTAGTGATCCTAAAACTGTTGTTTGTTATATTGAGTGGGCTCTTCAACACTTAAACTTTCGTAATATGAAAGAAAACGGAAAACTAATTATTTTAAAGAAACGTTTTAGTCAGTGCTTTGAGTTGCATTCATGTACGAAAGGCGCTATATAAATAAAGTTTCACTTCACTTCACTTCACATTGAGACATGCGGACCTTTTCACCTGACCGTGTCACATATAGTATCAACTGTGAGCTTTATATGGATAACAAATTGAAGTAATTTGTAAGATGACTGTTCTTCTTTCTTTTAGGAATAACGTACCCCAGATTACCGTACCCAAGGTAGGGGTGTATGTGGCGGGAGGATACGGTGGCCATCGATGTCAGATCGGCTCTGTCGATGCAGAGGTCAAATTTCCCAACGCAAGTGCCGGTGCTGGGGTGTCAGTGGAGAGTGCGAGAATGACGGCCAAGGCAGAGCTCTTAAGTGCCTCTGTGTCCAATGGTCCGACGAAGGCGACGGTGGGTCTCTCAGAGGACACTGGAGCTGGGATTGGGGTGGACGGAGTTTGGCATTTCTCTGTTCGGTAGCGGGTTTGAGTTCAAACTCTTGTGATCAATGTGTTCAATTCCCCTTATAGACCACTACCAGTCTGAGTGATATTTCTATCATTCTGTATATCATTCTTTAACAGTTTATGCATATTTGGCTTCTTTGTGACAATGAAAGTGAGATCATAATTGAACTTAATTTAATTGTTGTTTAATTGCCATGCAATCAACTTGTCAGTCAATTGTTGGAATGTGGTGTTTTATGCTCTAGTCTAGGCAAGGGGTCGGCCATAGACGGCGACCCTGGAGCAATTAGGGGTTCAGTACCTTGCTCAAGGACACCTCGACACGTGGCCCGTTGGGGTTTGAACTGCCGACCTTGCGATCATTAGACGTCAGCTCTACCTCCTGAGCCAGTGTCTCCCCTGTGCAGTGGGAGACCATGTGACAACTGCCAATGAAAAGGGCTGCCTGTAGGCGAAATCATTTTTCAGTTTTTTACATGTGCTTAAACTACAGATTGTAAGCTTTCAAATGATGCATCATACATTGAAATCGGAAACAAATTGAAGACGACATGAGTATTTGAAAGTTGCTACACCGGAAATCACTAAGCACATAAAATCCCCATCAAAGATAATGAATCCCCATCAAACAACAAGAAACGAAGTCATTGTGTTATAGATTACACTTATTTAATGAACGTAGAACGTAAAACGTAAAAATAACGAGTGGGTACTTCACATCTTCGAGTTGAATGTTAGCTAAAAAAACGAAAATCTGAAAAAAAAAAAAAAAAAAACTTTAAAGACGAATTTGACATCTTTCTCATTTCCGAGAGGTGTCCAGAAACACCAGGAGCAGTCACGACCATGTCCTCTCTCTCACACTAATTCTTTCATATATTATAGGATTGCATTGAGTACAGCACTTTACTGATATGACGGTTTATATAATCTGTGCTTTTTAGTGAACAATATTTGCTCTAAATGCCGTTATTACAGCTTATTGCTGAATGTTCTTTTCTGTCGCAGCTGAAATCTACAATCTATAATCAGAATGATTCAGCCATAATCTCTCTCTCTCTCTCTCTCTCTCTCTCTCTCTCTCTCTCTCTCTCTCTCTCTCTCTCTCTCTCTCTCTCTCTCTCTCTCTCTCTCTCTCTCTTCTCTCTCTCTCTCTCTCTCTCTCTCTCTCTCTCTCTCTCTCTCTCTCTCTCTCTCTCTCTCTCTCTCTCTCTCTCTCTCTCTCTCTCTCTCTCTCTCTCTCACACACACAGGCCAAAGGACCCAACGTAGGCGCCGGTGTCACGGCGACAGGAAAGGGTGTGGAAGCGAAGGCTGAGGCAGAGTTCTGCAGTGTCTCTCTGTCCGAAGGTCCGGTGAAGGCGACGGTGGGTCTCTCAGAGGACACTGGAGCTGGGATTGGGGTGGACGGAGTTTGGCATTTCTCTGTTCGGTAGCGGGTTTGAGTTCAAACTCTTGTGATCAATGTGTTCAATTCCCTTATAGACCACTACCAGTCTGAGTGATATTTCTATCATTCTGTATATCATTCTTTAACAGTTTATGCATATTTGGCTTCTTTGTGACAATGAAAGTGAGATCATAATTGAACTTAATTTAATTGTTGTTTAATTGCCATGCAATCAACTTGTCAGTCAATTGTTGGAATGTGGTGTTTTATGCTCTAAGTCTAGGCAAGGGGTCGGCCATAGACGGCGACCCTGGAGCAATTAGGGGTTCAGTACCTTGCTCAAGGACACCTCGACACGTGGCCCGTTGGGGTTTGAACTGCGACCTTGCGATCATTAGACGTCAGCTCTACCTCCTGAGCCAGTGTCTCCCCTGTGCAGTGGAGACCATGTGACAACTGCCAATGAAAAGGGCTGCCTGTAGGCGAAATCATTTTTCAGTTTTGGCGAAATCATTTTTCAGTTTTTTACATGTGCTTAAACTACAGATTGTAAGCTTTCAAATGATGCATCATACATTGAAATCGGAAACAAATTGAAGACGACATGAGTATTTGAAAGTTGCTACACCGGAAATCACTAAGCACATAAAATCCCCATCAAAGATAATGAATCCCCATCAAACAACAAGAAACGAAGTCATTGTGTTATAGATTACACTTATTTAATGAACGTAGAACGTAAAACGTAAAAATAACGAGTGGGTACTTCACATCTTCGAGTTGAATGTTAGCTAAAAAAACGAAAATCTGAAAAAAAAAAAAAAAAAACTTTAAAGACGAATTTGACATCTTTCTCATTTCCGAGAGGTGTCCAGAAACACCAGGAGCAGTCACGACCATGTCCTCTCTCTCACACTAATTCTTTCATATATTATAGGATTGCATTGAGTACAGCACTTTACTGATATGACGGTTTATATAATCTGTGCTTTTTAGTGAACAATATTTGCTCTAAATGCCGTTATTACAGCTTATTGCTGAATGTTCTTTTCTGTCGCAGCTGAAATCTACAATCTATAATCAGAATGATTCAGCCATTCTCTCTCTCTCTCTCTCTCTCTCTCTCTCTCTCTCTCTCTCTCTCTCTCTCTCTCTCTCTCTCTCTCTCTCTCTCTCTCTCTCTCTCTCTCTCTCTCTCTCTCTCTCTCTCTCTCTCTCTCTCTCTCTCTCTCTCTCTCTCTCTCTCTCTCTCTCTCTCTCTCTCTCTCTCTCTCCTCTCTCTCTCTCTCTCTCTCTCTCTCTCTCTCTCTCTCTCTCTCTCTCTCTCTCTCTCTCTCTCTCTCTCTCTCTCTCTCTCTCTCTCTCACACACACACACACACACAGGCCAAAGGACCCAACGTAGGCGCCGGTGTCACGGCGACAGGAAAGGGTGTGGAAGCGAAGGTTGAGGCAGAGCTCTACAGTATCTCTCTGTCCGACGGGTCCGGTGAAGGTGACGGTGGGTATCTCAGCAGACACTGGAGTTGGGATCGGGGACAGAGTTGAGGCAAAACTTCTGTGTACAGGCTTCAAAATCGGCCCAACAGTGGGCGTTTCTCTGTTCGGTTCCAGGCACAGACTGGTAGTGGAGGTCTAGGGGCATGGAGGTCCACCATTTCACTCATGAAATGTGCTTATTGGCTTGCAAGATAGTCTGCAGTGCGCTATTATATTTCTGTGTTCTTTATGCATATCATTCTTTTACAGTTTATGCTTTCTGATGACCAGATTTGGCCTCTTTGTGATAATGAAAGTGTCTTCATAATTTAACTTGTCAGTGGGGGACCATGTCCTCTCTCTCACACTCATTATTTTATATAGCATACATATATATATATAGTACAGCACTTTACAGATATTACTTTTTATATAATCTGTGCTTTTTAGTGAACAATATTTCACTTCAGTATAAATGCCGTTATTACAGCTTATTGCTGAATGTTCTTTTCTGTCGCAGTTGAAATCTACAATCAGAATGGGTCAGCCGTAACCTCTCTCTCTCTCTCTCTCTCTCTCTCTCTCTCACACACACACACACACACACACACACACACACACACACACACACATACACACACACACACACACATATACACACACACACACACACACACAGGCCAAAGGACCAAACGCAATAGCCAGTTACAAGGTGGGAAGGGAGGGTGTGAAAGCGATTGCCAAGGCAGAGCTCTGCAGTGTCTCTACGACCGCTGGTCCGATGACGATGATAGCGGGTATCTCAGCGGACACTGGAGTTGGGATTGGAGACGATGGAGTTGAGGCAAAGTTTCTGGGTACAGGCTTAAAAATCGGTCCAACATCAAGCATTTCTCTGGCCGGTTTCGAGATCCAGTTCAGCTTCTGGTGATCAATGAGCAAAAACTGTGTGAGCGTGCGTGTGTGTGTGTACATGTACGTGTGTCCGTGTGTAAGGGAGCTACAGGCAGGGGCATGCCACAAAATTCTGGGCCCTATACATTAACAATCTCTGTGGGTCCCCTTCCTCTTTTGATTCATGACTCTCATGCATATTTTGATATAGAACATTTATTCTAGAGCAATTTTCAATAGGCTATGAGACCAGGGGCCTCATTTATTTTTAAAAAGTACTTGAACGTCATCTTTGCACGTTAGCACATTTTTCTAAACGGACGTAAGCCTTATTTATAAAACGGACTGCGCTTGTCGAAAATTGCGTACGTACTTCCGTCTATAAATACGAAATTGAACGCAGGTGAATGAGCTTTGTATTTACGCCCTGTGATAGCGGCTCAATTATTGATATTATTGTCTTTCAAATCAGTTGTGCAATAGTCAATTTTAGTGAGTTGTTTCTATACAATTGACTTACATGACATTAAGGTAATGAATAAAGGTGATCTACAGTAGTAATCTCATGGTACAAATCTCAGGTAGTAATCTATATCTTTCCTAGCAGGTGGACCTGGTTCAATCTCATTAAAAACAAAAACATTACAGATTTAGCTATTCTCAACTCTAAATTAACTGCACTGTTAAAAACACTAGTATTGTAAGACCTCACCTGCTGTGTCCCTGTACTTGTCTCTGCTGCCCTTATACCAAAAAAGGTCCTTGTTATGTCCATTTTCCTTTTATTCCCTGGCATATTTGTGTCACCAGCTCACTTATTAAAAGTGAGACGATTGACAATATCAAAAACATGCTTGCACACACACACATATAACTTACTCACACACAGTAAATTGTTATTGGCCCCAATTTGGTACAATTATTACAGAAATGATTGAGAATAGAGACATGCTTAAACTTGCTGTTGTGCCCTTTAACGTTCGCTAACTAGCTAGCTTTTTAGAGTTAGCTTCACAATCGCGAGTGTGTTGGGGATTTGTATTAAAATAACTAGAAGTGATAAATCATGTACTATGTGCTCATTTAAATAATATGTGACTGAGGTCAGTTGAGAAAAAATGGGAAGGTCTCGCAATTAGCCAAGAGAGGTTCTGCTTTTGAGCGACATGAAGAAGAAAAGCTCCTGACTAAAAGAAAGTATTATGATTCAAACCGCCTGTAAATTACTTATTTTTGCCTATGTGCTAACAACCATTTTGCACCTGCTGTTATGATATTCTATTTTCCTGTACTGATTTTATACTTTCATAACTAATGATTAATGATAAGTCTATTCTTCTATACTGTATTTTAACTTGTTAATCGAATCCCAAGTCATGGGACTCTGTGGGCCTGGCAACAGTTATGCTTTCACAAGCTATTCTGATAAGAACATACTGACCTAGTCATGAGGGAATGGGTTTGAAGGTCAAATAACTGGCCAATTAGTGCTTTTCGAAACGCACATAGAATACACCCAAAGTAACTGTATAAAAATGTCTGTACATCCTAAAAACATAACTGTGTGCATATGCTTACCTGTTTCTTAAAAACATAACAGAATGTGTGTGTGTGTGTGTGTGTGTGTGTGTGTGTCTAACGTTGCGCAAGACTAGGCTGCTCACACAGGTGGATACAGTTGCCGACAGAGTGTGCAACCACTCTCACCATGACAACGGCCGGGGGCCAGAAGAAGAAGATAACACACAGTACACTCGCACACACGCACAGAAAGGAGTTGAAGGCCACATGCCGAACTAGAACACTTGCTTACAAATCAAATGGTGACAGTTGCAACAGTTTTAATGCTTACAGTTAGGGGGAGGAGGGACGGCCCATCCCCAAATGTTAAATCAAATGTATAAAGACTATGTACCAAGGCGAAACTGGGCTCTTGTCTGGTGAAGCTTCTGCAGTTAACCTATTGACGGCTAGCTGATACTGGCCTGCGGAGGTGAAACTAGATAGGACCCCTTTCCATGGAATGAAATGCTATTGCTTGCTGATGTGCTCGAATAAATATTCTCTTAAAGAACAGTTCAGTAGTGGTGCCTAATATTTGATTGAATCATTTTATCTTAGAAGTTATATCAAGGACGTCTCGTTGAGATTAAACAAACTCGCTTGTAAGTGAAGACTCAATTAACTAAATTCTGGAGAAGTTGACCACCTTACAGGTGACGTTAGGTCCGGTTTTCACTAAAATAACATATTAGAACATGTTTCTATTAACACAACATGACATGGACTTGTTCATTAATTTGAAACAACATTATTATGGCGTTTATACAGTTTGTTTAACCCACATGAATTAACGAGGATCATGGACAAGGTTTTAACATTAACGTTACTCCATGCTTGTTTATTGAGGAACTATTAAGGCTACTAGCTAGAGCAGAAACCTCTTATGTCCCACTCCACTAGCGCCTGGCGCCGGGAGGATTTTGGCCCAATCGCAATTCACCCCTACGGCTTCGTTTTTCACCCCTACGGCTTTGTTTTGCACCTTCACGTTTAGGGTAGGGGTGTACCAATTCATATTTCATCAAGGGGTAGGGGAAAGGGGAGGGGGGGCTATCCACAGCTTCGTTTTTCTTCGCGATTTCAAGAGCAGACTACCTTCGGAGCCATACTATGGGCAGAGATCTGTGCCACTATAGAAACTGAATTTGAATTATTGACATTTGAATTTGAATTGCTCATTTTGAATACTTTAATTTAAAAAAATAATTTGAATCACATAATTTGAATTTGTATTGTTTAACTTGATTCAGTTTTTCAATTCAGTTATTCAAGTTAAACAATACAAATTCAAATTATGTGATTCAAATTCATTTTTTTAATTCAAATTGAGCAATTCAAATTCAAAGTCAGTAATTCAAATTCAAAGTCAGTAATTCAAATTCTGATTCTAGTGGCACATAGTATCTCTGGCCATAATCCGGGTCCTTAAGGAAGAGTAATCTAGCGCTGATTGACCTAACTCCTTTTCGGCCAATCAGCAGCTTTCTTTAACGTACCCAAGGAAGTTTAAAGAACGCATTCCCAGTGTTGACAACTTGGCGACTTTGTCCCTATCTACTTAGATTAAGCTACTTAAATAAACCATCTACTTTTTTTTCAGTTTGATCCCAAAAAACTGGATTATCTTGATCCCACCAGAGGTGTGGATTTCCAGTGGATTACCAGACCAAAATGTACTAAACAATTTATTTAAAAATATATTTCAATATAAATAAGATGGCAAGTTTGTTAGCTGAAATAATACACAATGTTTAGCCTTCATGGCAAATCAATTTTTATTTTATTTTTTGGGTCACGTTTGTGGTGGCCTATTTTGTTTTGACATAAATGTTTATTTAATTGCGGACCATGGCATCTGGCATTGCACCACCACTCAGTCTCTCATTTAGAGGGAAACCCAGAGGTGGGCCTAGATCATCAGCAGGTGCAAGGGGCTCTGGGGGACCATGGATGTCAGAGAGGGGGGCTCTGGGGGACCATGGATGTCAGAGAGGGGGGCTCTGGGGGATCATGGATGTCAGAGAGGGGGGCTCTGGGGGACCATGGATGTCAGAGAGGGGGGCTCTGGGGGACCATGGATGTCAGAGAGGGGGGCTCTGGGGGACCATGGATGTCAGAGAGGGGGGCTCTGGGGGACCATGGATGTCAGAGAGGGGGACTCTGCCATGGACAGGATATTGTGTAGCACAATTACAAGCCAGTGTTATGCGGCAGGGTCGTTGGGGTTCCACTCTCAAATAGTTGAGGCATGCGAAACGCCTCTTCAGTACTCCATTATGATGTTGTCCTTTATGTATTTAAAAATATTATTAGACATTATAGATGTCTCATGATGCAATGTGGTCTCTTGTCTTCCTTGTATTCTTTTTCATATCCACTAGATGGAGATTGGTAGGATTAAAGCACTGATATTTAGGATCTAGTCATCTTGAAAAGTCTGAATCTGGATCAGGGTGATCCTGAACCTGAATTGCTTTTAAATACTGGGACAAAACCTGGCCTGGAGTTGTCTGATCCTGGATCACAAAAAATGGGATTTCAAAATCTGATCTGATCTGATTGAGATTTCAAAATGTTGAACTACTGGACCTTGGTGATCATAGACGGGTTATGAAAAAAACATTTTACTGCGCACATAAACATAATGCCAACAGCATAGCCTACCCAAGACATAGCCAACATTCACCTGCATCTCAACAACAGGATTTACACAGGAACACTCAAAGCCAACAGCACAATAACTAGAAATTGAAGCCAACACAACAGACCAATCCGGTTAACCGGGATTCAAAATGACATTGATTGTTGAGCCGCCAATTTCAAATAATGAAGCCCTATTATTATACTATTACAATACATTAACACAACTAGACTACTTCATAGTTTCATAAATAAATATAAGTGAGTATGCATTGCAAACCGTATATACCATCCATTAATACACAGCTTAATGCGCACACACAGGTGAGCTTACCTGGCTTCTGTGATTGGCTTTGGCTGCGGGTCCGGAAGTAGTCATAATGTTGACAGGTTCCGTGATTTATCTCCGATGGTCACTTAGTTCATCTCCTTATATGGTCCTTCATCCGACGTTATTGCGCGAGATTTCGGTCTTTCATAGACCTTCTTCAGGCGTATGCGCTACCAAAAACTATTTGTTTTTCTGCAATGTACCCCATCACAGGACATAAAAGTTGTATCATGACTAGTCTGTAAGGCTATTCTATATATTTTTTGGGCCAGATAAACAAGCTTGTTCACCTTTTCAGTCTTTAGAATTAAGCAATATCACACGAGAGGGAGTGTGTTACACTGAATGTCAGCACGGCTGTGATTCGGTCGTAGGTTTAAACCAGCACGAAGCCCAAAGTAGCTGCTAATGTTAGCTCCCCTTTAGCTGTCCGGATGGATCCAAAAAACGGCCTCAGGACTGTATTCAGCTCGGTCTTCTCAATGGACTGAATGTTGATGTCTATATGTTTAAGGCTTAGCCAAGTCTGGAGGCAGTTCAAGGCCCATGTTGTTTGCCTTACGGTGTTAATTTCATTTTTACTCTTCTCCAATATGTCCAGGTCGGCTGGTGTCATATCAGCACACCTGGGGGTTTGTCATATCAGGGGTTTGCACTGAAGTACCTTCGTCCTCTCCTTCTGATTAATAATTTAACTCAAATGTTATATTTGGAAATATATCCATCTTCTGTTTCTGTTGTAGGCTATATGACCTCTAATGTAGTCTAATTAACGGTCATTTAGTAGAACACCTGTGCGGCGGAGTGATACATACATATAGTGTCCAATCAAATGACTTGGTCGGAACTAACTGTTGTGTAATGGCTCGTAACACGCGCTCTTTTTTTAAGGCATCTCGCTTTCCTAACAGTGTTGCCAGATTGGATTGTTTCCCAGCCTAGTAACCACAGTCTAAAAGCCGCCCAGTGTGATCATAAGTAGCCCAATTGGGCGGGACTACGCCCAATCTGGCAACACTGTCCTGTCATGTGACACGTCTTTTTAGAGACAGTTAATTTATTGACAAATTACATTGTTTACAAAAATCACTTTCATAGCATATTCAACCACACACTTTTATGGCGTTTATTAAATATAACAATTTATGACGTTGTGATTAAATGTAAAAAATAAGAATAAAATAAAATGTAAAAGTCCGGTTCAACCCCGGTTTTTGGTTTAACCGTAAAACCATCCAACCCTAATGTAGCCCATACAAGCTTCACTCTTTGCAAAACGTTCAAAATAAACTGTTCAAAATAGTTTTTTATGTTCATATAATTAAGGAATCTCATGTCCCAGTTACAGTAGGAGCATACAGTGGTGTGTTTTATGATTTAGGGGCCCCATTCAGACAGATCAGGGGTGGATAACAAGTTATAATGGGGTCTTCATGAACCACTTAAAAGAAATGCCATATAAACAAGCTAATTTCTGTGTGTGAAGAGCTTCTAATGCTATCATTGTGCTGCATTTTGACATAATTACACTCTATCCCACCTGGAGAGGGGAAACAGCTACGCGAGACTGCTCTTCGTGGACTTCAGCTCCGCCTTTAACACCATCCTTCCAGACAGGCTAGTGACCAAACTACTAGACCTGGGTCCAGGGGCGCCGCTAAGGGGGTGGTAAGTTAGGACGATTCTAAGGGCCCAGCACTGACAGGGGCCCATGAGAATCTTTTAAAAAAAAAAATTTTTATATATATTATATTTATAAATATTATTATTATTATTATTATTATTATTATTATTATTATTATCATAAGGACGTTAATGTAGCCGACTTCAAATTATGATTCTATGTATTAAAAAAGTCACAAAAAGTTTGTTTCACTATGTTTAACACAATTAAGCCTTATTATTTACCCCTCTATTTATTCATTGCATGGTTCAGTCCACCGCGCGCGAGCTGCTAGAGTAGAGGAACGTTACCGCGAATATTCTGACAAGGTTTCATAGACCAACATGTCCTGCTGTAGTATGTGTGTGGGACAGATGGAGGACAGCCAGATTGGAAATGCATCAAATGTACGTGTGCGTGCGTGGACGATGTCGTGAAAGGCAAAGCCAAAGTCAGGGTCTCAAAAGAGAAAAGTAAAAAAAATCACTAAAAACAGTGGTTTAGTGATCTAATCACTGCGTGGATGATCTAGTTAGCTCGCTATAGCTAATTAACATTAACTTCAAGTATAGTTAACTTACAGTGCACTGTCAGTATAATTTCAGTTAAATGTATGAGATGAGTGCAATTTTGGTCCAAATATAGGTTATTAGAGCTCAGTGAATTTGTATCCAGCAGCTATGCACTCTTGCTATTATAGCTAGCTAGCTAGTATAATGTTACATGCTAATGACGTCATGCACAGATGCACCTCCCAGTTGAAGGAGAAGGAGGTGGGCAGTAGGAGTTTGGGGTTAACAAACAGATTTTGAATATTTTAATGTATGCTGCATTACCATGCAAGCATTGAATACAACTTTAGCTAATATTCATATTTAGTTAATAGTTCTTCCAGTAATTGCAATAACATTGACCACTGGCATCTTAATAATATTGTTAGCTAGCTAGATAACATTGAAGTTAGCTAATCTGGTGTAATGTATGTATTACTATGTTAATACTATTATAGGACATCTTATGAATTATGTACCTATGGATACTCCATGCCAGGGCCCTCTTCAAGCAAGGCAGCCAGAGAGGAGAGCAGAGGTGGTGGGGTAGTGGTGGTCTAGTAGTGGATAGTGAGTTGGACTTGTGATCGGAAGGTTGCGAGTTCAAATCCCGCCTGAAACCTCACCACTACTAGTGTGCCCTTGAGTAAGGCACTTAGCCTTCAGTTACTCCAGGGGGAATGTCCCTGTAATTCGTAATTGTTTGGATTAAAAGCGTCTGCTAAATGGCAAAATTAATTAAAATTAAAAAAATTAAGAGGTAAAGAGGCAGAAGAAGAAGAGCAAGAACAGGACAATGACAGCCGCACAGCAAGTTGGCTTCATCACTAGATTTCAAGGATCTTATTAAAGATTTTGCTACTAAGAAGGCCCAGCGTTTAGCTTTGATTTGATTTGATCTCTTTACTCCTATCTTGAATCGTTGTGCATTAGGCTAGATATCGTTTTTAGCTCTCCAGGTATACTATTCCACAGTACTGCCGCAGTGTAAAAATAAAAATCTTCCCATTTCACTATTCAATTTCGCTGGCACCATGTCTGTGTTGCTCCCTCTTGTATAAGACACTTTTGTCTTTGTGTGAAACAAGCAATGCTGAGTCAGTAAATATCTCTCTGCTGTAATTCTTCATTGATCTAATCCTGACAGTATTATGGCCAACTGATCTTTACAATATCTACATTTATTTAGACACAATACCACCCCATTAAAATTATATTTTTTACTTTTTGTGTGATTTATACTTTTATAATTGGGTTCCAATCTTCATTTAATTATACCTTTGTCCTTGTGTTGTTCATGTCTTAATTTAATAAGTTAAAGAATGTTGAGATTTCTTTGCTGAATTGTTGATTCCTGTATTAACTGTAATTTTAAATTACATTTACAAAAGATGTCCATCATTGGATTTATTGCAGTGCATCAATAGTTCATCAACTTCAACTGAATGAATGAATGAATGAATGGTCTTTATTGTCATTGATATAGTACAGGTACCAAACAACGACATTTGGGAGGGGGGGCTCCCCTGGTGCTAGGATTAAAAATAAAAAATAAAAGAAAGAAGGGAAAAGAGCTGGTTTACATAAATAAAGGCTATGTACACTATCCACTATACTATACTATACAAATAAAACACTGTGCTGTACTCTATGCTATGCTATACCTATTCTAACATTTCCTATTCTCTGAACCTTATGTACCTTATGTACTAGGGTTGTCATATTGCACATAGTGTTATTGCACATTCATTTAAAGTGTCGCAGTTTGCAGGTTTGAAATGTACACAGTTGTGTTTCAGTATTACACTTGATTTCAATCTAGTAGCTGCCATCAATTTGTCTAGATTGTCCAGGGCCTAGAACCTAGGTCTTTGCTGTGTTCAGGGCCTGAATGGCCCTGGGGTAGAAGCTGAGCTTCAGTCTGTTTGTCCTTGCGAACATGGTCCTGAACCGCCTGTTCGAGGGCAGCCGAGCAAAGTGTTCGTACCCAGGGTGGGATGGGTCTCTGGAGATCTTGGAGGCCTTCCTGAGGCAGCGTGTGTTGTACAGCTCTTTCGTTCTAAACTGGGTTTAGGTTGATGGGTGGTTTAGGTGGGGGGGCCCAAAATGATATTCTGTCATGGGGCCCAGAATCTCTAGCGGCGCCCCTGCCTGGGTCTATCACACTCTATATGTGCGTGGATCAAGGACTTCCTGACCGACCGCCCCCAGAGGGTGCGGGTGGCCCCCACACCTCCACAGCCCTCAGCCTCAGCACTGGGTCACCCCAGGGCTGCGTGCTAAGCCCCATCCTCTACAACCTCTACACCCACGACTTCACCCCCATCCACCCCAGCAACTACATCGTAAAGTTTGCAGACGACACCACCGTGGTGGGATGTATCTCGGGGGGGGACGAGGCGGCGTACAGGGATGAGGTAGAGCAATTGAGCAAGCTGTGCAAGGTTAACAACCTGCTGCTAAACAAGTCAAAGACCCAGGAATTCATCGTAGACTTCAGGAGGAAAAAGTCCGAGATCCTGCCCCTGCTCATCGACGGAGAGAGCGTGGAGATAGTCTCAAACCTCCGATTCCTGGGACACAACATGCGGGATGACCTGGCCTGGAAGGACAACACTAAAGGCACCATCAAGAGGGCACAACAGCGGCTATACACCCTGAGATGCCTCAAGAAACAACACAGCAAGCAGGAGATGCTGGTGGCCTTCTACCACGGCGCAGTGGAGAGTATCCTCACCTTCGGCATCTCCAACTGGTACCACAGCTGCACGGCAGCGGAGAGAAGCGATCTACAGAGAGTCGTGAGAACAGCACAGAGGATCA
This sequence comes from Nansenia antarctica, assembly GCF_963989245.1. Classification (NCBI taxonomy): domain Eukaryota; kingdom Metazoa; phylum Chordata; class Actinopteri; order Argentiniformes; family Microstomatidae; genus Nansenia; species Nansenia antarctica. The sequence continues at coordinate 2,712,188 of NC_137682.1, read as the reverse complement.
CCGGCGCCCCCCTCCCCTCTCTGGAGGAGCTGTACAAAACACGCTGTCTCAGGAGGGCCTCCAAGATCTCCAAGGACCCGACCCACCCTGGGCACGAACACTTTGTCAAGCTGCCCTCGAACAGGAGGTACAGGACCCCGGCCGCTAAGACAAACAGACTGAAGGACAGCTTCTACCACAGGGCCGTCAAGGCCCTGAACACAGAAAAGGCCTACGTTCTGGGCCCAGGACAGTCCGGACGGATTGTATGGCAGCTAGTGCTGAGGCACAAACATGTACATTTTCAAGCCTGCAAACTGTGACACTTTAAAATAATGTGAAAAAATACTTTCTTGTGAAATATGACAACCCTAGTTGACTATCTGTGCAGTATAGTACAGTGGATTGTGTACATAGCCTCTATTGATGTAAACCAGCTCCTTACCTTCTTGTGATTTTATGCATCCCTAACCCTGCATTTATGCTTTTTCCAAAATGTGTTTCTTTTTCCTTTCCTAAACACCAGGGGAGCCTCCCCTCCTAAATTTCGTTGTTTGGTACCTGTACTGTAACAATGACAAATAAAAATAAAGTCTATCTAAGTCTAAGTCTATAAAGTCTATCTAATTCATGTGGCATTTCCCCCCCTTTGAGCTGTAGGCCATGGCACTTATTAAAGTGAAAAAACTGAAGCAAGATTACCGCCAAATAAAGGACCACAACAACCGCAATGGAGTATATACTTTTCCGCTGAACATACTATAAAATAAACGAGTTCCCCTTGGCCAAAGCTTAGCCTACTCCAATGCTCACATTTCAACTGCCATCAAAGACATACTTAGCGTCTGCCGTCTGTATAACTATTCTTTGAAAGATAATCGGTCATGTTGACAACTGAGAAATTCTCATACCAATTTAGTTATAATATCCTCACCGTGCTAATTTAAGATCAGCATTCTGATTCGCGTCTTATGTGTACATTGTGTCTTACGTCTTATGTCTGTACATTTTGTGTAAGCTTCATTTGACCCCAGCCAGACATATCCCACTATAATATGCAAAGTGACACGAGGTATTAACACACACAGAAGTAGTTTTCGTTCCTTTTAATTTTATTACAAAAACAAAAACATCAGGACTCTGAAATTAACAATACAACAGTCTACCTATCCAGGATGAACAAAGAGAGAGAGGGGGGGGGAGGAAAGGGAGAACAGTGTATGGGTTTGTGTGTGTGTGTATGTATATGTGTGTACCCCCCCCCCCATAAAAAAAAAGAAAGAATCATCATAAAACGGAATCAAAAATGGATATCAACATGTCAAACAAATGTCATTACAAATAAACTGTCCAATAAGAAAGCGCCAGGGGTAGTAACAATGTGGAAAAGGGGTGTGGGGACGTGGGAGGGAGGTGGAGGGGGGAGGTATCTTAGTTTCACAAAATCTTATAAAACGCTTGGCAGAAGATGTCATCACTTCTTTCTAGCTCTATTAGTTTAGAAACAATTCAACAGAAAACAAATGTTTGCAATAAAAACCCTTTCGACACACACGCACACACACGCACACGCACACACACGCGCGCACACACACACACACACACACGCGCACACACACACACACACACACTCACACACACCTGACCCTGCAGGAAGGGATTAGGGAACACCTAGGCAGGAATAGAGGAAAGAAGGAATAAACAAAGAATGAAGTTGTGTCTGTTCGCTGGTAGAATATTACCATCATACACAACACTGTCTAACACAAAATCAGGGGGTTCTACCTCTATATACATATAGTGTGTGTGTGTGAATCAAGGTCGAATCAACTATGTTTTGGCAGTATGCATGTGTGAAGGAGTGTGTGTGTGTGCGTGTGTGTGTGTCTGTGTTGATGCTGATAATGTCTTGTTGTAATGTCATTTAGTGCCGTCGTTTCTTCTTGCTGCTGGGGGGCGGAGCTGACGACCGACTGACCGGCTTCCGCTTCCTATTGTTGACGGCGGTCTCCTCCGTGTCCTCGTAGTGACTCTCCTTGTCAGCTGTGTAGAGGGGGACATATTGGTTAATCAGGGTATATACAGGGATCTAAGTGACAGTTGACACTAGAACAGCCGTGTCTATGTTACCTACTCAGGGTATATACAGGAATCTTGAGGTTCATTTCAATACCTTTCTAAGACTTTTTAAAGACCATGTCAATATTCTTCCAGACCTCACCGCCACTTGGAGCTGTAACCGTTTACATCAGTGACACCTTTAACTTAACAGTTTTAGTTCGCAATAGACTAGACCGCTATCATACAACACAATTTTCAGTTCATCTTAGTTTTTTTTTAAATAAAACTAATAAATTCACAAACTTTTACTAGTTTTTAGGAATCAAGCTCTTTGGACAGAGTCTAATTCGGAAAAATACCTACAAAATTCAAGACCTCATAAAATTGTGATAAGACTTTTTAATACTTAAGGGTCTTGGTTTTCCCAAAATTGATTTATCAACTTTTAATACTTTTCAAGACACCGCGGATACCCTGTTAATGCTGAAAACAGACCCAGTGAGATGTAACTGAGTTTAGTACAGCTAGTTCAGTCTAGTTTAGTACAGCTAGTTCAGTCTAGTGTAGTACAGCTAGTTCAGTCTAGTTCAGTCTAGTTTAGTCTAGTTTAGTCTAGTTTAGTACAGCTAGTTCAGTCTAGTTTTAAGTGTAGCCTCCCACAGCCATCCAGCTCCTAAATGCTGCTGCCCCCCCCCCCCTGACCTGACCCCTATCTATCTACCCTCCCTCCACCCCCACCCAGAGAGCTTTGGACTGTCTGGACATGAACACTTGAACACTTGATCTTTGCACTTCTTATATTTATATTATTTATGACTCTTGCACTATGATGTTGGTTTGCACTGTCTTGTCCTGTCTTGCACCTGTCCTGCTGTAAACCCGTGCTCCACTGTCCCAAACCAAATTCCTAACATGTTTACATGTCATGGCAATAAAGTCTTCTGATTCTGATTCTGATTCTCACCTTTCCTGGCCTCCTCCTCCAGCTCATCCCAGTCTTTCCCACTCTCCTCCTCACTGCCCAGGGACGCACTGAAGTCTGAGGAGGAAGACCAAAACAAAGTTACGAGGAGGTGTATGACATGTACATATTTTTGCATAAATATGAGAGGCAGAATGTCAAAATCTTCAAGTTAGAAGAGAATCTGCATGTGTGTGTAAGATGGAACTTACCCGAGTCCTCTGACTCCGAGTCGTAATCTTCATCGCTGTCTTCCTCCTCCGCCGCGGTCTCGTCTGCGGAGGGGTTGAATGTCTCGTCCTCCATCTCTGACTCTGAGTCGTCTTCTGCACCCTCTCCCTGAGTGAGGTAGAGACACAGAGAGAAAGCTCGGTTAAACCAGGGTATATACAGGAATCTTGAGGTTAATTTGAAAGTGACAGTTGGATCTAAGTGACAGTTGGATCTAAGTGACAGACAGTTGACACTAGAACAGCCGTGTCTATGTTACCTACTCAGGGTATATACAGGAATCTTGAGATTAATTTCAATACCTTTCTAAGACTTTTTAAAGACCTTGTCAATATTTTTCCAGACCTCACCGCCACTTCGAGCTGTAACCGTTTACATCAGTGACACCTTTAACGTAACAGTTTTAGTTTGCAATAGACTAGACCACTATCATACAACACGATTTCCGGTTCATATTTGTTTTTTAATAAAACTAATAAATTCACAAACTTTTACTAATAGTTTTTAGGACTCAAACTCTTTGGACAGAGTCTAATTCAGAAAAATATCTACAAAATTCAAGACCTCATAAAATCGTGATAAGACTTTTTAATACTTATTACGGGTCTTGATTTATCAACTTGTAATACTTTTCAAGACACCGCGGATACCCTGGAGAAAGCTTGGGTCAAACATGCACTCTCGCCCCTGACCTGTCTCGCTACAACAGCTCAGATGAGACAGGTTTCATCCTGTGGGTATATCTGTGTAGGAGCGTTTTTGGCTCCCTATTTTCTACGTTTTTGTTACTGTTATTAAAAATATATATATAATGCTGCCTATATGCTGTTATTCATGTCTAATCTGAACCAGCTCACCCCAATCGGTAATGTGTATTGTCTATGTTCATGTCTAAAAAAATCAATAAAAAGAATCAAGAAAGATAAAGGTTTAATCTGTCGTTCTTACCTCACTCTCTGGGTCTAAGAAAGACCAGCCCCCTTGTTCAAAGAAGCCCTCGGGATCGTCCACGATGGTCTTCATGATCTTAGTCCAGTTCAGAGACTGGACCCCCTCCGTGTATTTGATATCACACGAGCTGGGCACACAAAGAGAGTGGGAGACACTTTAGAAGCTGAACATTTACCAACGTCTGGTATCTAGTTAGTTTTATCGAGTTAGTTTGCTTGAATCTTGTTTCAGGCACAATGTTTCTCCGAAAATGATCACATAATAAATAAATAAAATGTATACTTAAAAAATAAATAAATGTAAAGCTTCAAGTTTGCTGCCACAACTTTCAACCAGACATGTTAATAATTCAAAATTAAGACTTACAGTCTTATTAAGACTAAGTCCATTGCCTATTACAGCATTGAGTGCAGTGGTAGAAAAATCGGAGGACAAGGCTCATTGTAATGCGTGGAAGGGAATGAGGAATATTATCTAAACACACGTCTGACACCCTTCCTCATTCCATTCATTACAATGACCCCATACAAATTCCGCCGACCTAGGTCGTGTGGTCATTAAACGATTCATTCATTAAACGATTCATTCATTCATTCGTTCATTCAGTCCTCTGAGGAGCCACTTACTTGAGCCACTCCTTGATTGGATCCAGGGAGTTGACTGGCACAGCGTTGATCATCGTGACCTTCTTACTGTAGTCTTTATAAACGATGACCACGTCGAAGTTCTTCAAGTGGAACTGGACTCGCTCAAAGTGAACACACTCCACCTCGTCCAGGGTGACCACGAACGGCGGCTGAGTGGACAGAAAGAAAGAGGGGGATGAATTATAAAACAAGAATAGAAAGAGGTGGCGGGGAGAGGAGAGGTTGGACACAACAACAAGTGAATGTAGGCAGACACACACACACACACACACACACACACACACACACACACACTTACCCACTCAGTGACGTTACACAGGGAGCTAGATGTGGGCTGTAAGAGGCAGGTACTCCTGTAGGGGGCGCCCTGGAACCTGAACACAAACAGACTCGAGTCATGTCCTCTGTCAACCAGTCTTCATCAAACTAACGTACCATACTTTCAAAAGCTCACCTAGCAACAAAAGGCTTAATACACCCTCTCAAACTAAACCCCCCTTTCTTATATAATATATTTCTTATAACGTATCCAAATCAAAGTCCTCATCCTCACATACAAAGCCCTCCATAGCCTGGCCCCCCCTTACCTGACTGACCTCCTTCTCCCCCACCGCCCTACCCGTAAGCTCCGATCCTCATCCATTGTTCCCCTCACTGTCCCACCCTCAAAACTCAAAGGCTTCGGTCACCGTGCCTTCTCACGAGCTGCACCCCGCCTCTGGAACACTCTCCCTCAACCACTCAGAGACTCACCCCCACTCCTCACTTTTAAATCCCACCTCAAAACCTACCTGTTCTCCCACGCCTACAGCCTCCCCTACCCCTAGCCATCTCCCCCGCTCCATCCATAGTTCACCCATTCATCTCCCTCCCCCCTTCCTTCCTTCCTTCCTTCTCACCCGAGGTCTCTGAAGGGAACTTCGAACTCCAGCTCCTCCTTGGTGAGCGTCTCCACCTTCTCGATGAAGTTCTTGAAGGCGGACTTGAGCTTGTGCCTCATCTCCCGCTCCATCTGCTCGGCGTACAGGTCGTCGCGGTCGTGCATGTGTTGGTGCTTGCCCAGGTCCGTGGTGATCTCGCCCACCTCTGTGTAGAACTGCACGTCCGTGTGACGCTTCTTACCAAACATGATGGCGTTCTGACGGGGGGAGAATAGGAATACAGTAATTGATTATTTGTTTGGATATATGTGTTTATTATAATTGGATATGTACAAACACGGGGGGGGGGGGGGGAGGAGAAGGGAGGAGAGAGAAAAGGTTATCTTTGTGGTTTCTTCACAAAGCTTTAATGAGGGAGCTACAAAGCCAGACCATGTGGTGAACGGGGGGGGGGGGGGGGGTCACTTGAACTTGAACTGAACACACACACACACACACACACACACACCTTGAGGTGGAAGTGCAGTACGATGATCATCTCGCCGTCGCAGGGCTGAAAGACGGAGTGTTTGATGTTGTTGTAGAGGATGTCCACTTTGTCCCCGCGGACTGACGTGAAACGGAAGCCTGGAGGGAGAGACAGAGACACACGTGAGTTCCTTAACCCTGACCACCACACGCATACAGTCGGGTGCAAACATGTGGGCACCCCCAGTCAAAATGCCTTTTACAATCAATATCTAAGTGAAAAGAAGCAAAGATAACCTAAAAATGGTACAAAGTTAAACATGACACGTTTCATCACATATTAAAGCAAGATGATTTTTTTAAATTTACTTTCTACAGTTTCAAAATAATAAAACAAGGAAAAAGGCCTTGGGCAAAAGTTTGGGAGCCCTGTCAGCTAGTACTTTGTAACTTCTCCTCAGCCAACCATAACAGCTTGCAAACGCCTTCCTGTAGCCAGCTAAGAGTCTTTCAATTCTTGTTTGGGGAATTTTCCCCCATTCTTCCTGGCAGAACACCTCTAGCTCCGAAATATTCTTCGGCCTTCTTGCATGCACGGCATGTTTGACATCTCTCCACAGACTGTCAATAACATTCAAGTCTGTTAGTAATCTTCTTCTCAAAAGGTAACAAAGAATAATACAAAAGGGTTCCCATTTCCTGTAAAAGTAAATAAAAGAAAAAGAAACCTTGCTTTAAAATGTACTAAAAGGTGTCATGTTTAACTTTGTAGCATGTAGTGTTCAGGTTTGCTTTCAATCTCTTGGAGATTAATTGTAACAGACATTTAAACCAACCAGGGGTGCCCAAATTCTTGCACCCCTGTACGCATTCAACACACACCTTTCTTCCCCCATCTACCCCATTCTGTCATCCCACTCCCCCCCCTGGCCTTCTCTCGGTCAAATCCACACCTAATGGTAAATGGACTGACTCATATAGCGCCTTTATCCAAAGTGCTTTACAACGGCCTCTCATTCACCCATTCACACACACATTCACACACCAATGGCGGCAAGCTACCATGCAAGGCGCCGGCCGGCCCGCTCAC
>NC_137682.1:2672419-2702419 GCF_963989245.1 Nansenia antarctica | reverse complement strand
TGCTGTTAGTTAGAGCAGTTATAGTAGAGAACATTTAAACAGACGTTACTCTGAGTATAAGGGGGTGTTCTCACTAGAACATTTGCTTCACTTGGAATCGGAGTTTAGGATAACATTCGCTTTGCTCTGTGTCGTTTGGAGCTGTGAGAAGAACACGCATTCGAAGTCGCTCCCGGAGCAAACAACCGACGCATGCTCCGCTTGAAAAGGGTGGTTTCGCTCCGGTTAGAAACGACGCATTGAGGCAGTCCATAGGGAAACAACAGTGCATGCGTGTTGATCTGGATAAGAGCGGGACGAACTTTTCACAATTTTTAAATTTTCTGACCAATCAACTACCACGTCTGTTGCTTCGATTGCGTATGTTACTTCGTTTACATGAAGGGCTGTGAGAACGCAAATCAGAGAAATAATTTATGCAACAATGTTGCAATCTCATCCACTTGCTCCGGGGGTCCTGATTCTTGACTTTCATGTGAGAACATGACCTGAGAGCGTCTCCTTCTCATATCTACCTCTTTCCATCCTACCCATCACATTCCTGCATATTCCGTCACCTTTCCTCTCCCTACCCCCCCTGTTCCTCTCCTCTATTTCCTCCTTCACTCACTTCTTAGTTAGTTAAAGTAATTTTTTTCTGAGTGGGGCAGTCCCACTCATATTTTTCATTTTATTGACAGATACAGTAGAGATTTAGACAGGAAGGATGGGTGACATGCAGGATATGTCCCCGGCTGGAATCGAACCGGGAACCCTGTGGTTACATGGTCAGCGCTTAACCCGCTACGCCACCTAAGCGCCCCATTCACTCACTTCTGGGTCTGCTGCTCTCCCTTCTGCTCCGTCAGACGGCGCTTGGCCTCCTCGTTCACGTTGTTGGCGAGCTCCTTCTGGTGGGTCCGCCTCTTCTCCTCCGCCGTCATCTCGTTCTGCCCGAGGAACGAAAGATGGTGAGCTTATATATACAGGGTATATACAGGAATCTTGAGGTTAATTTGAAAGTGACAGTTGGATCTAAGTGACAGTTGGATCTAAGTGACAGTTGGATCTAAGTGACAGTTGACACTAGAACAGCCGTGTCTATGTTACCTACTCAGGGTATTTACAGGAATCTTGAGGTTAATTTCAATACCTTTCTAATACTTTTTAAAGACCTAGTCAATATTTTTCCAGACCTCACCGCCACTTCGAGCTGTAACCGTTTACATCAGTGACACCTTTAACTTAACAGTTTTAGTTTGCAATAGACTAGACCATTATCATACAACACAATTTCCGGTTCATCTTTGTTTGTTTAATAAAACGAATAAATTCACGAACTTTTACTAAAAGTGTTTAGGACTCAGTCTAATTCAGAAAAATACCTACAAAATTCAAGACCTCATAAAGACTTTTTAATACTTATTAAGCGTCTTGATTTTCCCAAAATTGATTTATCAACTTTTAATACTTTTCAAGACACCGCGGATACCCTGTATTTATGTGGGAATACAGTACATGTGGGAAAACTAGGGTTAGGGGTTAGGGGTTAGGTGCTACGGTGCTACGGTTAGGGTTAGACATGCCAGCATGTACCAAGTCGACATAGCACCCAACCCTAACCCTAGTTTTCCCACATGTACCGTAACATATACACAGCAAATATGGAAGCCATTGACTGACTACTTCAGTCACGCACATGTACGTACGCACACACGCACACACACACACACACACACACCCTGGTCCTGTCCACTAGTAAAGCAGCACCACGCGCTCCCTTTCCCAGAAGTTCCTCTGCGTCATCAGCTTCTTCCTCCTCGTCTTCCTCATCATCGTTCTGTCAACAAAGACAAAGATGATTTCAATGGATTATATATTTATTTATTCAGCCTTTCAATGTGGCAGCAGGGACAGAGACATGAAGAGACAGAGATAGAGACATGGAGAGACAGAGACATGAAGAGACAGAGACATGGAGAGACAGAGACATGAAGAGACAGAGACATGAAGAGACAGAGACATGAAGAGACAGAGACATGGAGAGACAGAGACATGGAGAGACAGAGACATGGAGAGACAGAGACATGGAGAGACAGAGACATGGAGAGACAGAGACATGGAGAGACAGAGACATGGAGACAGAGATTGAGACATGAAGACAGTGTCCTCCCCTCCCACCTTTAGGAAGATCGCCACATTCTTGATCTTCTTCTTGACCGGCGTGAGAATCGTGGCAGGATCCTCCTACAACACAGACATGATGACAACGGTGGAATCAGCTTGGTATGGGAAAGGACCTCACGATACACATCATGATACAGGATATATGGGTCACAATACTACTGTGATATACAGATTTAGTAAGTAATTTGATTGGACAAGAGGCATTCCATGAGTGCTGATATACAGTATAACAGCACTGGGACCTTTAACTATATGTATCACTCCGCCGCACAGATGTTCTACTAAACGACCGTTAATTAGACTACATGTTGTGTTCAGGTTACTAGGTTAACAGTCCATTTGAAGTTCAGTTGCGGAACTATTTTTTGTTTATTTTTATGATTAAATAAACAAACAAATCATAATCTGTTGTCGCTTATTACTGTTAACTAATAAACCGCGCTGTAGAACTGTTGTATAAAAGCAATATCACACTCGAGGTCGTGCTGTTATACTGAATATCAGCACGGCTGTGATTGTCTTCCTACTCGGCCTGCGGCCTCGTACCTACGACCGAATCACAGCCGTGCTGATATTCCGTATAACACACTCCCTCTCGTGTGATATTGCTTAAGTATACCATACATTATTGATAACTCCACTGGGACAACATTGTGACAGTGTACATACAGCACAGCCCTAGCCATGATGAGTGTGCTTTGTTGCTGACCCTCAAGCCTTACATGACAATGGCAAAGACCTGTACATCAATGCAAAGAGAAGGTGAAAGATGTCTGCATAGCCATGCAACTCCAAGGTGCTGCTGACTCTAGCTGGAACTACTCAGTATGTAAAAGCACAAGGATAATTCGCAGACTTGAAGGACAAACGACCGACCTTGGATATCAATCGTAGTTTTTCATTTCACGGCACATGTGTACAAATCGGAAAAGAAGTATAACACCTTTATGTGTGTTATTTCTCCTTGTATTTTTGGGATAACGAACTGCACATGTTTAATCCCTACCTGGAAACTCTCATTTAAACTGCCATGAGAGTATCCCAACACATGTTAAATGTATGTTTGAGCCGACAACACCATTACAACACCATTACAACACCATTACTAACACCATTACAACACCATTACTAACACCATTACAACACCATTACTAACACCATTACAACACCATTACTAACACCATTACAACACCATTACAACACCATTACTAACACCATTACAACACCATTACTAACACCATTACAACACCATTACTAACACCATTACCAACACCATTACTAACACCATTACTAACACCATTACCAACACCATTACTAACACCATTACTAACACCATTACCAACACCATTACTAACACCATTACTAACACCATTACCAACACCATTACTAACACCATTACTAACACCATTACTAACACCATTACTAACACCATTACAACACCATTACTAACACCATTACTAACACCATTACTAACACCATTAGAACAACTGTTTGTCTGTTTGAGACATTTTCTGCCCCTCAGCACTGCGTCTCCTGAAGACACCCGCTGTTCCCCTCTACTGTGTCCCTAAAAACTTCTATTGCCCCCCTTGTACTGTTTCTCTGTTTCTCCAGTGTCCAAAAAAAAAAAAAGAAGAAGGTTTTTCCTTCTATCAATGGCCCCCCGGGCCTGAGCTGGATTACTCTTCCTGCTACGACTGGTGGATTGATGACTCACTTGCTTAGTATTCAAATGTATTGATTGTAAGTCGCTTTGGAATAAGGCGTCTGCTAAATGGTAAAAGTGTAAATGTAAAGTTAACACCATTAGAACAGCTGTTTGTGTGTGTCTCCTACCTCGTTGATCTGTACCGAGTCTCCCACAAACAGAGCGTACTTCTTCTGCTCCTCCTTCTTGCCCTCCTTATTCACCAGGTCAGCGAAGCCCAGGCTGATACTCAACACCATGCCTGCCACACACACACACACACACACACACACACCACACATACACACACACAGACACAGACACAGACACGCACACGCACACAACAGTTATGAACACAGCGACTCAACACAGCACACAGACACAACAGTGTAGAAGCATCAAGTCCCGGATCATCAGCATACATCCAGTGACTCCTGTGTGATAAAGGGTTCTAGCGCATTCTAGTGTTCTACAGTGTTCTCCAGTGTTCTACAGTGTTCTCCAGTGTTCTAGAACGGTGTAGGGTGTTCTACAGTGTTCCAGTGTGAGATCAGCCTCTGAAGCAGCATTCATAAGGACAGTATCGTGAGAACGTCCTCACCTTTCTTCAGCTTGTACTGGTTCTTGGCGTTCAGGACCAACGAACCCTCTCGGAACTCAATACCCATGGCAAACCTGCAATAGGCAGTTTATCAAAATCAATATACGCTATTATTGTGTGTGTTAGAATATCATAAAGTGTTTTGTGTTTGTGTGTTTACCCCAGGTTTTTGGTGAGTTTGGACACCAGGTCTGGTTTCTCTTTCTTCACGTACTCCAGCACAGTGTTGTAGGCGTCACTGATCTTTACTCCTGCAGAGAGAGAGAGTTGGGTTACACAACGTGCATTCAACCCTCTCTCCACACACACGCGCACACACACACACACACACGTTTGTGCACCTGGGCACACATGAACACACGTTGACTCCCACACCAGGGTTCCTACAAGTTTCAACAAGTCAAATTTAATACCTTTTTTTAAGACCTCTTTGAATATAATTTTAGACCTATTCGCAACACCATGATGGCTTTGTCATCCTCGAGGTGATGAAATTAGGGATTTCACTGCCATACAGACAAAAAAGGAAGCGAATTCGCATTTTTTTGGGTTCCAGCTTGATTCATTTCCACGTAAATAGATGTGGTCGGACTGATTTCCTTGCAGGATCTAATTTTTAAGACCTAGCACCTCATTTTTAGACCAAATAAGTGAAATGTAGGACCTTTTTTGTGCCTTATAGGTCGGATTGCTGGATTTTAGACTTTAAGGCTTTTTATGACCAGCGCGGGAAACCCTGCCACACACACACCATGTTTGAACCCTGCCACACACACACACACACCATGTTTGAACCCTGCCACACACACACCATGTTTGAACCCTGCCACACACACACCATGTTTGAACCCTGCCACACACACACACACACACCATGTTTGAACCCTGCCACACACACACACACACACACCATGTTTAAACCCTGCCACACACACACACACACACACCATGTTTAAACCCTGCCACACACACACACACACACCATGTTTAAACCCTGCCACACACACCCCCCCCCACACACACACACACACACACAACCCCCCCCACACACACACACACCCCCCCCCCCCCCCCACACACACACACACACACACAACCCCCCCCCCCCCCCCCCCCCCACACACACACACACACACACACACACACACACACACACACACACACACACACGCACCGTGTTTCAGCTCCTTGAGTAGCTCCTCTTCCACCAGCAGCAGGAAGCTGTAGTTGTCCTGCATCTCCTGGGGGGGGTCCACCATCAGGGTCCGCACCAGGTTGGAGCAGTACGACTTGTAGCGGATCCCCATGGCGCACGTGATCGCCCCGAAGTGCATGTGGTTCTTATCACTGAGACCAAGGAGACAGGTTATAAGGAGTGTTACAATGAGTTATAGTGGTTGTTCGGTGTTCTAATGGGGTTACTAGCGCGAGTGTGACAAACGTCATTCTTTGCGTACACTGTATTCGGTTGTTACGTCTGACGTCAAACGTGACGTTTAGCAATTTCCAGGTCCAAACCAGAAATTCCCTGCACCAGAGTACCAGTGTACTACAGCGGTAGAATCGTTTTTTAGACTGGGATCTCAGATTCAGATTCAGATTCATTTATTTATTCAAGGGACAGTGCATATTAATAAAACAAAAATAAATAGTAAATACGCCAGAGTTAGCCCGAAAGCTAGTTTTCATCCGCAGTCCCTATGCCATGATGTTGTATATGGCTCCCTGGAGGAAAAAAGTACATTTAAAAGATAAAATATAGGTAGACCTAGGCACAAAAAAGTAGACAGGAGGACAAGCATTTAGCTTAAGGGCATAACATAGGGGGTTAAAAGAGCATACATTAATCATAGGCGGTTAAAAGGAGGGTACATATTCGGTAAGCAGACTAAAAGCAAGCAACATATACGCACGATAAGCAGACTAAAAACAAGCACACAGACTGTACAGTAGGGCTGTCCCAAACGACTATTTTTCTAACGATTAATCTAGCGATTATTTTTTCGATTGGTCGGTTAGTCTAACGACTAATTTAACGAATTTTTTTACTGTTCGGGGCAACAAACAAACAAAAAAAAAACATGTGTAGGCCCCTTAATTTCCACCTCACTGCTATGTTTAGCCAACTTGAATGCCAACATGGCCATTTAGAAGTCTGTCCATCACCACAACACATAGCTAGCTAGTAGCTACATAGCTAGCTAACGTTACTCTCGCTGCTATGTTATGATTAAATAAATTGATGCTAACGTAGCATGCGAGCTACGAGCTAGATAACATACAGTAGGTGCGAGCACCACAATGACAATAGGCTACCGTAGCTAGCCAGCTACATAGCTAACGTTACTAACACCAGAAGACAAGACATACAAACTGTGGTGAGCTACATTGCTTGTGTAACATTAGCTAGTAGCTATCCATTTTTCACTGATACACGGCCGGAAAAGTGAACAGAAATACAACGCTGACTTACGGTGCTATCTTGCGGCTGTCTTCACAAAGAGCTCCAGGATGCTTTCGCTTGAGGTGCTCGTTCATTGCAGACGTACTGCTGTGATAGGCCATTTCATTTTTGCTTATCTTTTTTGCTTATTAAAAAAAAAAAAAAAAAAAAAAAAACGTATAAACAAATTTTTTTTGCAACTAACCGACGCATATTACGCAAACCGACGTATTTACGTAGTCGATGACGTCGATGACGTCGACTAATCGTAACAGCCCTACTGTACAGGTAAGACATGTTAGGCGGTACACAGACAGGCGGTACACATGACATACAGGTATAGGACAGGACATTTCAATGTTGGAATCTATTCATACAACAAGGGACACAGCAGCACTTTCTTGTTTTTCCCATATTTGTCAGCGTCTTTGAGCCTCGGAAAAGCACTATACAAATATAATGAATTATTATTATTACTGAGGCATTTCGAAGACAGCGCCTCAGCCAACGTTGGACCCGGAAACACGTCACGACTTAACAACCGAATAGGAGTGTTACTACAATGAGTTATATGGGTTAGGGTTCTTATGTGTGGTCGAAGGGGCTTACTAGTGCGAGTGTGACAAACGTCATAGTTTGCGTACACAGTATCGCTTCCTCTCAGAAGCCTCGAACCCTCTGTATTGTGCAACACACGTGACCATCCTCCCACGTTACACCTGCCAAGCCACCGGAGGCTACCAGAACCTCAGTATGGAGGTGTCTCAACTTGAGGGGTGAGTTTATTACTCTGTCAGCATGGTAACCACGGAGACTATCGTTTCAATTGTGAGGAGTGCGTCAGTCTGCCACAGATGTACATGGTTAGTACACAAGCAACAGTGATACACATAATTTGATCTAGTAGTATTCGGTTGTTAAGTCGTGACGTGTTTCTGGGTCCAAAGTTGGCTGAGACGCTTTTTTCTTTTTCTTTTTTTATAATTCATTATATTTATATAGCGCTTTTCCGAGGCTCAAAGACGCTGACAAATATGGGAAAAACGGGAAAGTGCTGTGTCCCTTGTTGTATGTGGTACTATGGTGCAGGGAATTTCTGGTTTGGACCCGGGGAAATTGCTAAATGTCACGTTTGACGTCAGACTTAATAGTCTGGGGTAGTGGTGGTCTAGTAGTGGTGGGGTAGTGGTGGTCTAGTGGTAGTGAGTTGGACTTGTGATCGGAAGGTTGTGAGTTCAAATCCCGCCTGAAGCCACACCACTACTAGTGTGCCCTTGGGTAAGGCACTTAGCCCTCAGTTACTCCAGGGGGAATGTCCCTGTAATTCGTAATTGTAAGTCGCTTTGGATAAAAGCGTCTGCTAAATGGCAAAATTAAATTATAAATTACTTAACAACCGATGACTGAGAGTCTTCCAAGCGTTGTGTTGCAGTGTTTCCACTGGGCTCCAAGCAGCGCCATCCAGGCTGTCCTGCACAATAGTTGCCAACAGAAACTAATAGAAGCCAGAGGGGACAAGACTCCCCAGCCTATACAATGGCAGAGGAAACACCATAGAAGAAGCAGTGTTTTGTCTTGTCGTCTACTTTTTGGGGGGGTTTATTCTGTGAAGCGCATTGTATTGTTGTGCAACCTGTGTATGAAATGTGCTATATAAATAAAAGGTTTGATTCGATTAATTACCTAACCACGCTGAACTTGAGGCTGTAGTTGCCTCCGCTCTGGATGATGGGGGGGTAGCACATCTCCACCGTGGAGGGGTCCGCACCGCCCAGGTACTTCTTCTCCTCGATGGCCTTCTCCACCGACTCCGCCAGCTTGCTGTGGCGCACTTTCTGTCAGTCACACAGAGGAGGGACACCCGCGGTAAGGGACAGACACACGGACACCAGGACAGGCTAGTGGAGGTAGAAATCGGAGGACGGGAGGGGCTCACTCTAATGCATGGAATGGAATGAGGAATGGCCATCAAACACACCGTATTCCGGTTCCATACATTACAATGACGCCTCCAACTGAAGCACATATGCCACATTGTCTTCTGCTGGTGTATAAAGGGAAGAGTCATCTTTTTCTTTATGTTTTGCTAATTATATTCCATTTGGAACAGTGTCAAGTGTGTAGTGACGCTGCTGAGTAAAATGTACCCTAAAACAACTTGAATATCCATCAATTATAAAAATAAAAATAAAGAGAAAACATTACACCCACCTCATCCTATCATGTGTATTAGACATGCTGTTTCTATCTCCTTACCGCGAAGTCAAACCTAGGGGCTTCTACAGGGCTGAACTGTACTGTGTTGGCTTGAAGATTCTCCACTCGTACCTTTCCAGTACTGTTTCAACAACTATGATGGGTGCATATGTTACGGTACATGTGGGAATATGGTACATGTGGGAAAACTAGGATTAGGGTTAGGTGCTACGTCGACTTGGTACATGCTGGCATGTCTAACCCTATCCCTAACCCTACCCCTAACCCTAACCGTAGCACCCTAGTACCTAACCCTAACCCTAACCCTAACCCTAGGTTTCCCACATGTACCGTAACATATATATAGGCCAGCCCAGTAAAGCTCAGCCCTGTAGTTTTAAAGTCTGACAAGATCTGTCCCGTGTCAGATGAGAATCCCTTACCTCGTCTGCGTCCACTATCTCCATCACCCTCTCCTTAAAGAACTTGGAGTAGACCTCGCTGGTGACCGCAGCAGCCTTCTTCATCAGAGTCAGCTCCCCGTCCTCCTTCACGGCCATCGTGTACGCCACCACACCACTGATGTCCACCTGGAGGAGAGAGACAGTGATGAGGAGGAGTTTCCCCTTTTGCAGTGCAGTACACACACACACACACACAAAGAAAGAACTCTCTTTCAACATCAACACATTTCACCCTCTGCATCCACTCCTTCCTCACAGTCACAGTCACTGTCATCATCATCCTCCTCCTCCTTCTTCTTTCCTCCCTCCCCTCACCTTCTCCAGGCCCTCAGCAGTGATCATGTCGTTCCAGCTCTTCATGTACTCTCCGGGGAACTTGTCCTTGATGAAGACGCCCACCGTCTTGCCCTCCTTGCTGCCCCGGATGGCCTCCATCATCTTCTCAAAGTTGGCCTTGTTGCTCTCGTTCTGAGGAAGACAGGGAGAGGACCTTTACGTGTGAGCCTTCACGTACTTTCTGTGTGTGTTTATTCGGTTGTTAAGTCTGACGTCAAACGTGACGTTTAGCAATTTCCGGGTCCAAATCAGAAATTCCCTGCACCAGAGTACCAGTGTACTACAGCGGTAGAATGACAGTTCAATCGTTTTTTAGACTGGGATCTATCCATACAAGGGACACAGCACTTTCCCATATTCCCATATTTTTCCCATATTGTCAGCGTCTTTGAGCCTCGGAAAAGCGCTATACAAATATAATGAATTATTATTATTACTGAGGCATTTCGAAGACAGCGCCTCAGCCAACTTTGGACCCGGAAACACGTCACGACTTAACAACCAAATTACACTGTCACACACGGATATGAGACTTCAGTTGTCACACTGTGTGTGTCTGTGTGTGGAGGCTGGTGAAGGTCGAAAATCAGAGCAACGGCTTCATTGTGAATGAATGGAATGAAGAACGGGATTAAACACCATTCCTCGTTCCATTCATTACAAAGAGGCTGTCCTCCGATTTCTGCCTAAACCAGCCTCCCTGTGTGTGTGTGTATATGTTACGGTACATGTGGGAAAACTACGGTTAGGGTTAGGGGTAGGGTTTGGATTAGGGTTAGACATGCCAGCATGTACCAAGTCGACGTAGCACCTAACCCTAGTTTGCCCACATGTACCGTATTCCCACATGTACCGTAACATATATATTATTACACATGGACAGGAGAAACACTGTCTTACCTTTTCCCTGACGAGCAGTGTGATAGGCGGTACACCGTTTGCGTTCTCATTGCCCTTGGTAATGGCCACCTGTTTGAGAAACTCTACTTTCTTCTTGCTGGCGAGGAAGATGATTTTGGACTCGCAGAAGACCATGATGGTGTCTGTCAACTCATACCCAAACAGCCAGGTCTGGAAAACAGATATGAGGGAGGGACATTTGTTTGTATGTTCATGTTGTTTAGCTACATCCTGTTTCATCCACAACCTTATTATGTCTATAACATTTCTTCGGGGTCTTGATCTGGGAAGACTCAAGGGGGCCTATGCTAATGCTCTGCAATCTGTTATGGTGAAGTGAACACATGAACTTTTATTCTTCGTGTTATTCACACTTTTGTATGAATGATGATGAACTTTGAAGTTTACCTGGAGGGCAGTGGACTTGGCGTACACAATCTCCTCGTCCACCCCGACCGACACCAACATAGCGTCCACCTTGCCAAACTCATCTTCTGCTTTCTGTGATAAAAGGAACAAGAAAAAACATTGTTGATCAATATTATTTTGTCTTTTTTTTCTTTTTACAACAACAACAATCTCAAGTCATTATGGTTGCATAACCAGGCAGTTAGGAGCTCGTTGACACGTTGCTGCCTGGTTATCTAAAGTAGGTGGGCAAGTAGGAGAAATGCGCGCTGAGCTCCAACCTGGCTGAGCTAACTAAAGCTGGAGTTCACATGCTTTATTACAACACACAGACAGACACACTTTAAAGCACGTTAGCCAATAATCAAAAGCTGAAACGTCTTGTGCAGCTCATATAAAGTCTAATGCACATCCCTGCGTTGGCAGAACACAGTTAAGCAAGCTTAGTAGCTCTGCTGAGAACATGTCCAACTTTCTGAATGAGATTCCCTGCTTAGCTACACAGCTAACATGCTATCTAGCATGCCTTGGTGATGGGAAAGGGAAAGGGGGGCAGCTTAGCTTAGCTTCATCTGTCTCTAGCTCCTAGTCTGTTTCCACATCGTTTCGTTTACATTTAAAGCGGTGCAAGAAAATAAATCTGAATGTATATGTCTTTATTTTGTGCTGTTAGCTAAGAAACCCAGACAGCTTTACTTCTAAAGAAAATCGTAAGGGAGATGTGCCAGATGTGGCTAACTAAACTGCTAACTAAATAGCTACCTGACAGTCAGTGGACCTTAATACCCAATGCAATAAAGAAGCTACACTACTGCCAACGTTTGTGTTCGTTCATTCATATAGATATTCATATCTGCACTTGTGTTTCATAGGCTGCATATGTGTTAATCTAACTCAGGGGCCTTGTAGCTAACATAGCTAACCCCATGGATGTGGAGGCTGAAGCCCCCAGCAACTCACTCATGGCAGCCGACAACAAAGTCAGAAAACGCGGCTAGCCGCCACAAAAACGCACGTCAGAAAATAATAATTTGTATTATAGAATATATTTTTTTAAAGGGGTTTTCTTTACCTTCCAGTTGCCGTATAGCCGCTTGATTCGGCGGTAATACGCTTCCTTGTCCAAGTTTACCGCCATGGCGCCAGTCTCTCTCTGCTCCTTCACACGAACTCCAGGTCCCGGCTTCTCTCAGCAGCAGGCCGGAAGAGCGTCACTCTCTCTCTCTCTCTAGGCGTGGAAAGTGCGTGAGATTTCCTTTCTATCTGCCTATTCCTTGTATGTTGGTGGTAATTTTCTCAAGTAGAGAATCGAGGAATAATCGTGATGTTCGTTTCCTTCCTTTACAAAATCATAAAATAAATTAAATATCATATAGGTACTGGCAACAAAATATTTACAATTAAATATGAAAATCTTAAAAATGTCATGATCAGACTAAGATAAATGCATCACATATATAAGCTGTTTGTTTCCTACCCAACCACGCGTAAACGAATCTATTATAATTAATTCCCCCCTTTCTCCTTCTCCCCCCTCCTTCTCTCCCCTCCTCTCTCGCTCCCTCCCCCTTCTTGCAGTAAGGCTAAGGGCCTATTACATGATACTGTTTCAGCCAATTCCTTACACTCTGGTCCTCCATAGAAAATACAAATCATACGACATGTTTTTACATTACGCAGTTTGCACTAGATGGAATAATATACATATGCTTAGTAAATAAATGCATTATATGATCATGGTTTCTTGCTGTCCCTGTTTCATTCATTTATACTTATAGATTTTCTACTTTCTATGTGTGTGGTCAGTAATGCTTCTTGGGGGAAACGAAAAACAGACACGTTTTTGATCTGGGTGTTATTATATTTGGGTCACTTTCACGCGTTACAGTATTTCGGCTTTGTCACATTTTGCTTAACAGCGCCTCTTCCGCAGCTTCTCGCATCTCCCTCTGTCGCACTCTGTGACCACGCGGTTTTTTCCCGCCACGGGTATATTTTCCCGCCATCTTCATGAGTTCAAAAATCTTTTTTGACACGTCACGACTATGGCAGTTGACTCTCCTCCATCTAGTGCAGACAGATATCATTTCGTGATTTCAGGTAGTTCAGAGATATTGAGTGTCAAAGTTTTTACATTCCATTATGTTCTGTGAGATGGAACCTTTGTTGTATTTTATGAATTACTAACTCAAAAATGTCAACATTTTAAAAATAACACCACACAGGCATTAATAAACACCTAATGGATCAGATTATGTAAAAAACTAAATTTTGACAAAAATTGAGATAGAACCTTATAATTCTAACATCACGATTTGCGTTGATACAACATTCCATGTTTATGGAAACACAATAACACCAATCATGAACATTTCCCTGTGTATCCAAACATAACATATATTTTTATTTCATGACAAAAAAAAAAAAACGTTCATAATGGTTTCAATGTTATTTAATTACAACAAAGAGGGTACATTGCGTTTGTTATTTAGTCATTAACATGAATCTCATGCCTTCCCTTTTCCACTCCTATAATATGAACGGTAGGAGGATGGATTTCCCTTTCAGAAAATAACCCATACTTTCTCCTGCCAATCCAAAAACAATTGACTCCAAGGGTGCAAATAAGAACATACCAATATATTGCTTATTTGGAAATCAATATTTTTTAATATATATTAAAATCAGAAGGAGATCAAAAAGGAAACCTTTCTTTTTGAAAATAAAAAACAGCTATGTTCCCTTTCCCTCCACAGATGCAAGGAGCTGGTAATGTTGTGTACTTTTATATTTAAAAATGTTCAAACATCTTTTTTTTCCTACAGTCCATGTCACCAGACATGATAAGTGTAACAGAACCAATTAGTCAGAAACATCCTGTCTGCATTTTTCGTCTCAAAGGAAAAAAAACAGCGTATCATTTCTAACCAAGTGGAACACTCAGATAGAACTACATCATCCAGAAGAGCCACCATTTTTCGTTGTATGTCCCAAATTTCGTTGTATGGTACCTGTACTATATCAATGACAATAAAGACCATTCATTCATTCATTCATTTCAGCTCCACCCATTTAATGTCAGAATACCTGCAACACGTGAGCTTAGAATTATAAGGTTCTATCTCCGTTTAGGGCAGTTCAGAGATATTATTGTCAAAGTTTTTACATTCCATTATGTTTTGTGAGATGGAACCTTTGTATTTTATTAATTACTAACTAAAAAATGTCAACATTTAAAAAAATAACACCACACAGGCATTAATAAACACCTAATGGATCAGATTATGTAAAGAAACTACATTTCAACAAAAATGGAGATAGAACCTTATAATGACTCTAACGTCACGAACAGTCTGAGCTGTTCTGAACAGCTTCTGAACACTGCCCATGATGTTTTAGATATGAAACAGCAGCTCCACGGTTGGGGCATTGAAATTACAATTACAATTACTTCTTTTTCATTGATTTCTCAATCTCAATTCTCAGCTTTTATACATCAAGTTTACATGTCATGGCAATAAAGTCTTCTGATTCTGATTAAGTGTTTTTCAATGGGGTTTTCTCAATTGTAAATTCAAATCTCTCCCTGAACTGACTGAGATTTGAACTGAACTGACCTGTGATTTATAAATCACACATCACTTGTTGATTATTACAACACAGTAAGACAGTAATTTGTGTCATGTTGTAACAGTCTGAAGGGGGGGGGCATGCACATATGAAACAATAGACTTCTTCTTATTGGGCTTTCATAAAAATGAAAGAGACATAATCCGGGTACCTGTAAGCATTAAACATCTTTTAAAATCATTAAAAACACGGTCATATAAAATACTCTTGATTATTTCAACGTAATAATTTAATCACAGGGACCCCCTGGTCTGTAGATGTTCTCGGAGGACAAAAGTCTAGTATGGCAATCCCATTTCCTCTTCTTCCTTCTTGTCATGTCCATACCTCCTCCCCCTTGCTTCAATTCCTCCTTAAAGTCTGTCCATCATCCTCTACGTAACCGTGGTGGAGTTCTGCCCCCTGACCTCACACCAGGCCATGAACACATCCCTGGGTGAGACAACCAATCAATCAGTCAATCAATCAATCAATCAACGAGCGAGAGGATGAGAGAAAAGATTAACAAATGTGTGGTGTATATGTGTTACGGTACATGTGGGAAATCAGTACATGTGGGAAAACTAGGGTTAGGGTTAGGTGCTAGGGTGCTACGGTTAGGGTTAGGGGTAGGGTTAGACATGCCAGCATGTACCAAGTCGACGTAGCACCTAACCCTAACCCTAGGTTTCCCACATGTACCGTATTCCCACATGTACCGTAACATATACAATCAAGCATACAGGATATATGATGATTGTGTGTGTGTGTGTGTGTGTGTGTGTGTGTGAGAGAGAGTGTGTCAACAAGTACATTCATACCTGCAGTGAGTGGCCACACACTCGTTGCTGCAGTACTCCATGTCCCAGTCCTGGCTCTCTACGGCTGGGTTGCTGCAGCCAGCACGGACACAGATGTTAAGGGTTGTGGTGGGGCCGACGCCTGGAGACACGTTCAGCTCTACCTGCATCTGACATACCGAGAACGATAGATAGAATGAAAGAAAGAAAGAAAAAAAAAGAGAGGTGTGTGAGAAAGAGAGAGAGAGAGAGAGAGAGAGAGAGAGAGAGAGAGACAGAGAGAGAGAGACAGAGACAGAGAGAGACAGAGAGAGAGAGACAGAGAGAGAGAGAGAGAGAGAGACAGACAGAGGGAGAGACAGAGAGGGGAAGAGATAAAAGACTTAACAAATGTGTTCTGTTTACATTTAACTTCATACATTAATGCATATATATATATACACCATCATCATCACATCATTTGGATGTCCTCCTATCTTACCCCTTCCTCCCCCTCCGCAGTGGAGGGAGAGCAGGCTGCCACCAGGTCAGAGGTTAGCTGTCCCACCTCCATGGTCAGAGAGGAGGGGGAGGAGGAGGACACGGAGGAGGCGGGCCCAGATGCCCCAGACGCGACCCCCGCCGCTGCTGACGCCATGATAATGGGCGTGGCCAAGTGCGTCTGCAACAACGAGGCAGGGACTATCTTGATCTGCAAAGGAGGCGGTGGCGCGGTGGCGATAGAGGCCGCCCCAGCCTGCCCCGCCGCACCCATCCCGCCCCGTGGTTTGGCCTGCAGGGGCGGAGGGGTCTGGGCATGTACCATCTGCTGGAGGCGGGGGGGAGGGGGGGTGTTCTGCATCTGCTGGAGCGGCGGGGGCAGGCGGGCGGAGGAGGAGGTGGCGATCACCGTTACCCCCGCCAACGAGACAGCAACTTGCTGCCTGATGATGATCTTAGGGATGGCGGGGGCGGGGGGCTTGTGCGCCCCTGTGCGGGAGCGGGTGGAGACCTGGGGGAGGTCGGAGGATGACCCCAGGATGATGTTGGAGGTGCAGATGTTGGTGATGGTGTTCTGGTCGGGGATGTGATGCTGAGGGACTTGGGTGGAGCGGGCCCCAGGGCCCTGAGTGACAGCTGCTGTAGCCGGGGGGGAGGGGACAGGAGCGGGGGCCGGAGTGGGGGGGGGCGACGGGGACGTGTCTAACACCACGATAGAAGGCTGGGAAAGAAGAGAGGTGTGGATGGAGGAGGCGGAGAGTGGAGAAGGGAAGAGAAGGATGAGATGTTAAACATATGAGAAGTTCATCCACAGAATTCTAACAACACGACGAAGAAGAAGAAGATTTGATTCTGATATCTGCCAGTTTCAGTCACCATGATCGACTTACTTACACACATTATAAGACGTAATACTTTCAGAGGGACCACTAGTTATCTCTCACCTGAGAGAGCTGATTGGCTCTGTAGGCTGCCAGTGCCTTCAGATACTCCTTTTTAGCTGCTTCAGTCTTCCTCTTATACACCTGAGAGAGAGGTAAACATAGACCACCATGAGAATAACTGTGTAACCCTGCCCTGAGATACTATCACTCATGTCTTTAGAACTTTAGAAATGTCGTGACGTTAGAATTATAAGGTTCTATCTTAATCTATAATAAAATACAAAGGTTCCATCTCACAAAACATAATGGAATGACGCTCAATATCTCTGAACTGCCCTAAACGGAGATAGAACCTTATAATTCTAAACAGAGATAGAACCTTATAATTCTAAACAGAGATAGAACCTTATAATTCTAAGCTCACGATGTGTGCATAGCTACACCTATAATAGCATTCATGTAGCGTTCGTACATATAATAGCGTTAACACACACACACACACGCACACGAGTGCTCTGCGTGTGTGTGTGTGTGTGTGTGTGTGTGTGTGTGTGTGTGTGAAGCTCAGTTCACTTCCCAATACAAGTCTGTGTGTTTGCAATTCATATCTTAGTTTTTTATAGTGGAATCAATTACACACCGTGTGGATCAGGTTGTTACAAACTGAGCAAATGGAAACAGGAAACAAAACTTCTCAGGTGTGCAGCTAGACCTTTGAAGACTTTGTCGGCTGCACATCCGTGTGTGTGTGTGTGTGTGTGTGTGTGTGTGTCTGTGTGTGTGTGTGTGTGTGTGTGTGTGTGTGTGTGTGTGTGTAGTGTGTGTGTGCAGTGTGTGTGTGTGTGTGTGTGTGTCTGTGTGCAGTGTGTGTGTGTGTGTGTGTGTGTGTGTCTGTGTGTGTGTCTGTGTGTGTGTCTGTGTCTGTGTCTGTGTGTGTGTGTCTGTGTGTGTGTGTGTGTGTGTGCGTACCTGTTTCTGGTCTTCCCCCAGGCTGTCCCACATAGAGGCCACTATCTTGGACACCTCTCCGAACGTGGCGCTGGGGTTCTGGCCCTTGATCGCCGCCTGGGTGTCTCTGAAGAACAGCGCGTAGGCCGACACTGGCTTCTGAGGCTCGTTGGGATCCTTCTTCTTCTTCCCCTTCTTCCCTCCCCCTCCTCCTCCTCCTCCTTCTCCTTCTCCTCCTCCTTCTCCTCCGCCCGCTCCCCCTCTGCGTACCAGGGCAGGCGGGGCGCTGGAGGACGTGGCGGGGGGGAAGGGGGAGTCCGAGACGGAGGGGTCGAGGGAGATGACGGTGGGAGAGATGGACAGAGAGACGGGAGACTCCACCAGTATGCTCTTCACAGGCAGAATGGGAGAGAGACACGGGGATAAGGCGAGACAAGACAGAAAAACATATGAAAGATTGTCGTGGGAATTCTTTACTCAAAATACTTGACTAAAATGGGTTAGTTGAAGACAAAAAGCCGAAATAAATTGTCAGACCAAGACCAGAGCTGGAGGTTCTACTCTAAATACTTTGTTACAGGTAACAAAGCCTAAGGTCGGTCCACGGAGTGTCGGCTGTCTTGGACCTCTCGGCTCATCATGTTTATACAGTTTTACCCCCTTTGAATATTTAGGTTTACATATCTCATATGTAAATGATCCACACCTTTTGGTTGTTCGCCACCAATATGTTTCACCTTGTTTTTCTATCTCGTCACGGGAGCCCCCCTGGGGTCACATGGTAGAAAACAATTATTTGATGTGTGAATCCGTTCCCTCGGTTTAGTAATCCGTTCCCTCGGTTTAGTAATTCGTTAGGGTTATGGTTAGGGTTGGGGTTAGAATCCTTGCGATCGTTCTGGCTTGTAGGGCCTAACCCTAACACTAACCCTAACGAATTACTAAACCGAGGGAAGGGATTACTAAAATGAGGGAACGGATTCACACATCAAATAATTATTTTATACCATGTGACCCCAGGGGGGCTCCGTAGGTTTCTCTGCCCTCTCCCACAGGAACATGGTTGGTGGAAAACACCTAACGGTTGTTTAAAAAATAATGCATCAACCTCTTGGTGCCTGGTACCGTCCGTTACCTCACTTGCAAGCATAGTTTAGTTACTAAGGAATGTACTGGTACCACTCGGTACCACTCTCTTACCTACAAGCATATAGTATAGTTATATACTATAGTTCATATAGTTCTTCTGAAATGCATGATGCAATTGGCATCAACATATGTATCAACATATCTTTGGAACGATAGCCGTTTTTTTACCTTTATAATTATAATCAATTTTCTTTGTGCCGCTATGAATTTTTTACTATAAGATCAGTTTCACAAACACAAAGATGTTCATTTTTTACACTTCTACAGTACATGAGCAAAATATACGTATGTATTTGGTGTATATGTGTGTATATATGGTGTATTTGGCTAGGGAACTAAAGGCCAATGCACACGGCGTGCGATTTTGTCGCACGACAACATTCGATTCTCAATTCACACCAATGAATGAATGAATGTGAATGGAGAATCGAATGTTGTCGTGCGACAATATCGCATCGCACGCCGTGTGCATTGTCTCATTGAGATGCAGTCAAAACAATGGAATCGAATTTGGCGGTGCGACAAAATCGCACGCCGTGTGCATTGGGCTTAAGAGGGGTCCTTCCTCCCCAGTGCTATAGGCTCTTTTTAACGTCAGTCACTTATGGTGACACTGACAAATAGAGACTTGACAAATGACCTTTTTGCACTGCACTTTCTTTGACTGATTGTTGTGTACCGGTACTTGTAAGAACCTGCTGTATTTAAATTCCTGTTTATATGTTTTGAAATAGGAAGACGTTAGAAGTTTTTCTAACTGTGACAAATTGAAAGTCTTGAAGAACTTGAGGATGACAAGAAGATCAGGGTATACAGGAATCTTCAGGTTAATTTGAAAGTGACAGTTGACACTAGAACAGCCGTGTCTATGTTACCAGACGTACCCTCCTGAAGTCGTCCATGTCATCGTCCTGTAAGGAGCCAGTAGGTGAGGCGGTGGCCGACAGCGGTTGGTCAGGTGATTGCGAGCGTGGCATGATGGTCCCGCCCCCCAGGCTCAGCCCTAACTGGGCACTGAGCTCTGATTGGTCGATGGTGGTAAGCTGGTTGTGGCCCAGCAGACTGTGGCCCATGTCGCTCAGCGGAACGTCTATGGTCATGGGGGAGGAGCTGCTGAACTGAGAGCCAATGGGATGGCCGAGATCCTGGAAAGAAAGAGCAGAGCGTTAGGAGCGAACGGAATAATGTGCTTCTTCTTCCTGTCTTTAGATTGGTCCTGGTCCTTCCTCTCACTTGGAATTTCAGGCAACAGCATTCGGATTCTAGAATATCTGTAGAATTCCATATAAATGGAATATTCAATTCTTATCCCATTTACATATGGAATTCTACAGATATACTAGAATCCGAATGCTGTTGCCTGAAATTCCAAGTCCTGTATTTATATCATTGTACACTTCAATCCCTCCCTACATTGACAAGAACTGAATGGGACCCAACACTTGGGAGGTTCTCACCAAAGAGTTATAACCCTTAGAGGGCGCACTCCCCTTAACACTAGAAGAGCCGTGAGGGTGACTCACGGTGACCCCTGTCAGTATATTTAAAAAATCTTTCTTCTCACTCAAATTTCAGGACCCTCCTTTCATGACTTTTCCTAGATATGTGCGTTCTACCACCCAGTATCCTTACATTTTCAAAATCACTTCAAGATAGTCAAGATAGTATAAAGCTGTTTTGCAGTTTTTCTGTGTAGGAGGAGGCAGGCTAAAAAACAGAAGTGCCCTCTAGTGATCTCTGTGTGTAAATAGCAGATTTACATTCTAAAAAAGGGGGTCTATTTGACCCCCATGGCGGCTCGACTAGTAGGTAAAATAGGCACGGCTGTTGTAGTGTTAATCAACTGTAATGAATGGGAAAGATAGAACATCTCTATCTAACACCGTTCTCACCATGCCCAGCGCAGATCCCAGTAGAGCGCCCCCTCCTGGCTGGCTGATGACACCGAGACTGAGATGCTCCAGCCCCTGTGAGGGGGGGTTCACATAGGTGGAGGCGAAGGAGGGGTCGTCCCCCCCCACCACGGCGTTCCCCGGGACCACCACGCTCCCCGTGGGACCCCCTCCGTCCGACAGCTCCCCAAAGTGGGACACCACGTCAGACACGGTGAGGGCCGAGTCGGGCTCCAGAGAGATGGGGGGGATCTCAAACTCCTCATCGCCCAAGCTGGGCGTATGGAAAGTCTGCGGAGGAAGGGGGGGGGGGGGGGGGGTTAGATGATGATGAAATAGGGGATGAAGTTGTGTAGGTGAGAAGAAGTGGTGGGAGGAGAGAGAAGGATGGGAGAAATTAAGGTGGGGGGAAAGGAGGAGGAGAGAGGGAGCATGAAGAGGTGGGGGGAGAGGAGAGAGAAGGATGGGAGAAATTAAGGTGGGGGAAAGGAGGAGGAGAGAGGGAGCATGAAGAGGTGGGGGGAGAGGAGGAGGAGAGAGGGAGCATGAAGAGGTGGGGGGAAAGGAGGAGGAGAGAGGGAGCATGAAGAGGTGGGGGGAAAGGAGGAGGAGAGAGGGAACATGAAGAGGTGGGGGGAAAGGAGGAGGAGAGAGGGAACATGAAGAGGTGGGGGGAAAGGAGGAGGAGAGAGGGAGCATGAAGAGGTGGGGGGAGAGGAGAGAGGGAACATGAAGAGGTGGGGGGAGAGGAGAGAGAAGGTAAAGAAGACAGGGAGGGAGGAGAGGAAAAAGGTTATCTTTGTGGGTTTCTTCACAAAGCTTTAATGAGGGAGCTACAAAGCCAGACCATGTGGTGAACAATAGTCTGAATACGAGTGTGAGGGGGGTTGTTTATGTTGTGATGAGATGAATGAGAATGGTAAATGGACTGCACTTATATAGCGCCTTTTTTGATGCTCCAAAGCTGCTCCAAAGCGCTTTACAACGGCCTCTCATTCACCCATTCACACACACAGTCACACACCAATGGCGGCAAGCTGCCATGCAAGGCGCAGTGGAGTGGAGGGTGGATGAGTATATAAAGAAAAGCCAGCAGAACGGAATGGGCTTATGGAATAAACCATTTTTTAAATTAAGCAGCAGATTCAGTGTGCTGGCTCCTCTTCATGACTTGATCCCTCTTTTGTGTATATGTTACGGTACATGTGGGAAAACTAGGGTTAGGTCGACTTGGTACATGCTGGCATGTCTAACCCTAACCCCAATCCTAACCCTAACCCTAACCCTAGTTTTCCCACATGTACCGTAACACATATATCTATTTTGGATTGCTCTTGGATGAGCATGGAGATTAACTTACCTCTGAGGAGGAGAGGAAGGGATGGCCGCCCCCGGTGATGGTCAGGTAGCTGTCACTGCCCCCAGGGAACTGCAGGGACAACACACAGTGGGCTCACGTCATCATCATCATCATCATCATCATCATATGAACCACACCATGCTTTCTCATGACCTTTTTGTGATGTAAGTCAGTGACATCATGAAAACACGCCATATGGAAGCAACTGATCCTCAACAGTTACACACACACACACACACACTTCTAAAACTTCTTAAACTAATCAGAGCAAAAAATCCCAATAATGACAGATCACACTTCCCAATATAAGTGCAAACGTCACAACATGCTGTAATAGCAACACGTTCAGTAAAGCGACTGATTGACTGAAGGCCAGTGATAGATGATAGAAGTAGTTGACAGAATCCTGCGTGCATGTTTGGGTCAGTAGGGTGAGTAGTTCTCCTTTAGTGCTGGAAAAGGGAGGGGGGTGGAGGTGGTGGAGGGAGGTAGGGAGGGGGGGTGGGGGGGTGAGGGTGGAGGCGGGATGGGAGGAGGAGGGGGTGGGGGGGGCGGGATGGGAGGAGGAGGGGGGTGGGGGGGGGGTTCACCTTGTTGACGGCGTCAAATCCATTGAAGGATTGCGGATCAAGGAACTCTGGGTCTCCGTGCTGCCCAGTGCCATCCGATAGATGATCCGAGTAAAAATTCAGGTCCATCTTTACACTGGGCCTCATGTGACATTCAATAAATATCTATCTATCTATCTATCTTCAATGCAACGGGATGGTTTTCTAACCGCCCCCCCCCAAAAAAAGGTCAGATCTTACTTTCACTGTCTGATCCCAAATACTGACTCACACAACCCCTGACAGACAGGCTGGTGTCAATAAGAGAAATCAAAGACAGAAAGACCCTCTGACAATGCAATCCAATGCATCTAATTTTATGGAAAATATCACACAACAGAGACAGACGTCTTTTCCGTTTCAAACGACGCACACGTATAGATATTTTGCATGGACCAAATGTGCTTAAGGATGCCAAAAATAACCCCGATCTAGCTCTGCGATCCTGCTTGCTGAGGTGTCCTGGTGAGACTGAACCCTACTGGACACCCCTGTCACAATGTGCGACAGCTGTTAGTTACTACGACCGAACAAACCAGACCAAGGCCACAAGTATTTCATATTGTCATCCGAAAATTGAACACATCAGCTCATGTTAAAACGCTCAGATCCTCAGAGTCTCAAATGTGACCTGATTTGATGTGTCTCCCTGATTTGGAGGTGATGTCTTGATGCATCATCAGTTCTTCCCCGTGTTTTTTTTACACACCCAAGATCAGACCTGCTCAATGGAACCCAGATCAGACCTGCTCAATGGAACCAGAGCGATGGATGATCAGACCTGCTCAATGGAACCAGAGCGATGGATGATCAGACCTGCTAAATGAAACCAGAACCAGACCTGCTCAATGGAAACCAGACCAGACCTGCTCAATGGAAACCAGATCAGACCTGCTCAATGGAACCAGACCAGACCTGCTCAATGGAACCAGAGCGATAAATGTGGAATCCCCATAATAATCTAGGGGCGGGTTCCAGGGTTGGGTCTGGGGGGTCGCACGTCTATTTGACGCTTAGAAAGAAACAGTTTGATGTAGTGTAATAATATAGTGTTCTCAAAACAGAAATAAAATGGTCACTAAAGCCGTAAAGGTAATTACGCAATGCTCTTACATAAGTCCATCTAGATGAAGCATGGTTACACAGCACCCCCTCCCACTCTCTCCCAATGGTTTATCCCATTGGCCCAGGTCAGATATGCTTCCGGATGATAATCACTGTTATGCAATATTGTTATTATACCAAAAAAACTCCCCAAAAAAAAACTTTGGAGAAAAAACACATTTAGCAGCTGACTAGCTACAACAGACAGCCACAATGTCATTACAAGACTGTTACACACTGGAATGGCTGAATGGAGCCATGGCATGGCAGAGGATTGGAAAATTATTCCAGTGTTGTTGGTCTCAGCAGAGTAAAGACAAGAGGATAACATCTACATGACTGTCTGAGTCAGTGTGAGGGTTTATCATGTGATGTTTTGGACAACCTAAAGATTGAGATTGTGCACTTGACACTTGTGTGCGATCCCAAACATCCACGTCTGGATACGCGCACGGACGTCTCACACACACACGAGAGGGATTCTGTTTCTACCTTCTTACCTCCATGCTCACCCCCAAATCTGATCAGTCTCCCTTTCCTGAACTTCTGAACCAAGCCAAGGTGCTTTAAATTTTCCTCAAAATCACAACATGGCACCAACTTCCGGATTGTCTTGACACGTGGAAATGACGTCAGCTCGTCAAAGCGACGTAAGCGTTGCGTGAGGGACGGGCACATTGAGTCCAGTGTGTTCCAGAAGTTTAAAAAGGTGAATGAATGAATGAATGAATGAATGGTCTTTATTGTCATTGATATAGTACAGGTACCAAACAACGACATTTGGGAGGGGGGGCTCCCCTGGTGCTAGGAAAGAAATACTAAAACAAGAAGGGAAAAGAGCTGGTTTACATAAATAAAGGCTATGTACACTATCCACTATACTATACAAATAAAACACTGTGCTGTACTCTATGCTATGCTATAAATATCCTAACATTTCCTATCTCTGAACCTTATGTACCCGAGGGTTGTCATATTGCACATAGTGTTATTGCACATTCATTTAAAGTGTCGCAGTTTGCAGGTTTGAAATGTTCACAGTTGTATTTCAGTATTGCACTTGATTACAATCTAGTAGCTGCCATCAAATTGTCTAGATTGAGAAATACAATTGCAATTTGTAGCTAAATGTTTTCCTGGTGCTGGAACTTTGGAACTTGGAACTTTTTACTTATTGAGCCTGCACTGTTTTATCTATTTATTTATTGAATGTTTTCTGTCTGCCCTAACTAAGCTGTTTGACAACAAAATTTCCCCATTGGGGACAATAAAGGTTTTCATCATCATCAATCAGACACAACCGAAACTGAAACTATGTAACTGAATAACCCAGAATAATAACCAAACATAAAACAACAGTGTGCGTGGATTTGACACAATAATAATGACTGATCAGTTTTCTTTCTTTCAAAATTGGTTTTATTCCCATTTTCTCAAGCAACGTTTTTTTCCGTCTTTTTTATATTAATGTCATTAAAAAAAGATAAAACTTGGGGGACCTCTCTTTGTTTTTATGTACAAGCAAAAAACTGTGGAAGAAAAAAGAACGTAAAGAAGAATCCCTGCACAACAAATCAATAACATTGAGAAGACAAAAGCATTTAGTAGTGGAATAAAATAACTCCAGATTCAGCTCCTCCTATTAAACAACACGGGTTCACAAGCGTTGGAGGAGGCAGGTGACATACAGAAGAAGCACACACAGGCACACAGGCAGGAGACGCCAATGTGATCAAAGCCCAGTAGGTCTGTTATATCAGGTCGGTCGGGACGAGTAGAATAAAGGGAGTTGCACAGCAGAAGCGAAGCGAGGATACAAAATCACTGTTTACCTACATACACATACTGTAGTCTCTCTCTCTCTCTGTCTTTCTCTCTCACACACACACACACACACACATACACACACACACACACACACACACACATACACACACACACACACACACACACACACATACACACACACACACACATACACACACACACACACACACACATACACACACACTCTCCATCACTGAGAAACGGCAGTGCAACACCAGAGCGATGTCTGAACAAGCATGCGGTGGATTAATGGTCTTTACAATGGTGGTCCAATGTGCAGTAACCCTCCTCCCCACACCCCTCAACTCTATATTGCTACAACACTGGTTTACTCGTTTAAAATACTTTTAATCCTCACCTCCCAAAACCCTTCCATACTGCTCTACCTCCTCCTACTCACACATTCCTATGGGTAATGTCTCAACGTTTTCTAAGTGGCTTCCTTACCCTACCTCCTCCTCTCCTACATCTAAATGGATTTGGAAAAGGAAAATGAACAACAACAACAACAATGGAAAAATAAGCAGGTGTGTCACCTGTTCCTTCCTGACCAATGAGGATGAAGGAAGGGGAGACAAGGAAAGGAAGACACTTCAAAGGGTTGGGTTACCTATCTCACTCAAACAAGCACGCACACACACAGACACACACAGACACACACACACACACACACACACACACACACACACACACACACACACACACACACACACACCTGTCACCATGCACTGTCCAACCTAGAAACTAGAGTCTTTCATACAGTCAAACAACCCAAACCTAAACTCTCCTGCTCTCGATCGATTAACCGGATCGTCCTAAAGCAAACATCTTTAAGTACACTCTTCAGCACACACTCCTTTGAAAGTGTACACTCACAACTGCACACACTCAAGTGCACATCAACAGTCTTATAGCACACACACACACACACACACATGTTCCACATACTCACACTCACTATTAACTAACTACTCAAGAACAAATCCTGGCCTGGTTCCAGATCATATGGCAATTACAATAGCTAGCTCGAACAATGTTTTAACAATAAAGATGCTATTTTCTTTCTCTGTGTTTGTCCTCCATTTTGTCCTCCAAGAGTAGCTGAATACCTTTTTTTTTATCATAGGTAAGACAACACTAGCTCCCCGTTGGAGTTGGCTAAAAGACATAGAGGCCTGGAGATCTGCTAAGCACAAACTACCAAGGTCCATTTCTCTTCTTGTAGCCTGCTCACTCGCTCGCTCTCACACACACACACACACACACACTCTTACATCTTATTGTATCATATGCTCTGCACACACGACCCAATGTCAAGTCTAATACACGTCTATAAAACAGAACCCTGAGTCACTCAGTGGAACACTCACACTCTGTTCCGGAATATTCTATTGTTTATGTTTTTATGGTTCATTCATTGGTCCACTGTACCACCACGCACGCTCATACAACGCTGGTCCCTGATCCAACTGCTGTACGGTTATTTATGCATTAGCCTATTATGTAAGTCCCTTGAGATGATTCTCTTGTACACACATACAGTACATAGACATGGACACACACACACACACACACACACACACACACACACACACACACACACAATCATACACATAGTATAAGCACTCTTGCACATTGTTTTGTTTGAGGAATTGTGTTGGCGTTTTGTAGCTTGTCTGTAGTGGAATGGTGAACCAAAGGGGTGTGTTCCATTTAGCTCACTCAGTGCACCAGGAGGGTGAGAGTCACACCTTCTAGACCATTCCACTGGTGTTACACTGCAAACCCCCCCCCCCCACCCAGTGCACCTGAGGAGCTAAACCAAACACAACTCATAACTGACAGGCGGGATGGAGGTGGGCGGGGTCTAATCAAGCCACAGCCAGTGACAGTCCATCGTTTGTGTCTCTCTGAAGGAGAGAGGCCACACCCCCCATGGTTGCTAAGCCACACCTCCCTCTGCATTTTCTTCCTTCCACAACGTTTGGCTGCTTTGTTGCTGGTGTCATCTGTGTGGGCCAATCAGGAGTAGATGGTGATGACTTCACTTCCGCCACCCCTGACCAATAAGACGCGTTCCAAGCCCTCCGTCAGAACTTCCAGAAATTCCATATCTGATCAGCTGTTAAGGACGAGTTCACTGTGTTAAAACACGCTTACCAACTCTGGCTGAGATCCTAACTTGAGAACCACACGCATGAACTCAATGTTCACCGCTGACCGTGAGCTTAGAATTCTAAGGTTCTATCTCCGTTTAGAATGATAAGGTTCTATCTCCGTTTAGAATGATAAGGTTCTATCTCCGTTTAGAATGATAAGGTTCTATCTCCGTTTAGAATTCTAAGGTTCTATCTCCGTTTAGGGTAGTTCAGAGATATTGAGCGTCAAAGTTTCTACATTCCATTATGTTTTGTGAGATGGAACTTTTGTATTTTATGAATTACTAACAAAAAAATGTCAACATTAAAAAAATAACACCACACAGGCATTAATAAACACCTAATGGCTCAGATTATGTAAAAAACTAAAAAAAACTAAAAAAATGTTTGACAAAAATGGAGATAGAACCTTATAATTCTAATGCTCACGCAGTAACACTGCCCCCCTCGACCAGTAACACTGCCCCCCCCCAACCAGAGTGAAGGATACAGTTCTCGTCCCCGTCCGTGTTCCGGGGCGGGCCCGGCATGTTGAGCAGGACCAGCCGAGCATCATGGGACTTGTTGACGATGACCTCGTTGAGCTTGACGGCCGTGTGCATGCGGCGCACGTTGGAGTGATCCCTGGGGAAGACACGCCCACAACAGTCATGAGGACCAATCAAATCAAGTCGAGACCAATTGTAGGAGCCATTTTAGTTAAAATGTTATTTATGTTAATTTCCTAATATTAATTTTGAATTATTGATTTATTATATTGATTGCTTTAATTTAATTATGATAATATTTGCTTCTAAGTCTATATTCCCTATTTTCTGTTATTTAGATTGTTCCTTGTGGTCATTCCCCCCTGGTGGTTGGGATGAATGAATATTGGGGATATAAGGGAACAGGAAGGGGATGGTTAATTGGGAGCAAACAAAGTTTCAACGACAGTTCAGACAGTTCAAACAGTTCAGACCAACACGGTTGTGAACAGTAATTGACAGTTTAGACAGCCAGGACTATGCTGATGGAGATATATTTATTTTGAGTAAATAAAGGAACGTGTTTATTTGTATACACGCGCCACTCTGCTTTTTTGGATACTGTTTGTTGGAACCTACGACTCACCCAATGTAGAGTCTATTTGGATTATTAAGAAGCCTCTACACCAATCATTATCAGCATCAAATCAGTCTGTCAGCATCAAGTCAGTGATAACATTTCAGAATCATCTGTGCGTTCA
Source organism: Nansenia antarctica (assembly GCF_963989245.1). Classification (NCBI taxonomy): domain Eukaryota; kingdom Metazoa; phylum Chordata; class Actinopteri; order Argentiniformes; family Microstomatidae; genus Nansenia; species Nansenia antarctica. Next base: position 2,673,170 of record NC_137682.1, on the reverse strand, counting down.
ACATTCAGTGTTGAAAAAAGCTATTAAAATGAAGTAGAGGTAGTTGGGTGTTGGTGAACTAACTTAACTATGTTGTGAGGTGAACTACTTAACTATGTTGTGAGGTGAACTACTTAACTATGTACTACTAACTAAGACCCGAAGAGAGTTATGTCTAAGAGCAAGCTGATACTCTAGGCTTTAGCTCAGCTTAGCTAACACAGTCTCGACACCTGTGTGTGTGTGTGTGTGAGACACTCACGGCCTGATGCTGAGCATGTCTCTGAAGCCCTCTGGCGTGCTGCAGCCTGAGTGCGTGGCTCTGTACTGCAGGGCCTTCTCTTTGGTCCACGTCATGTGAACCCGCCTGTGTTCCGAGGCGGAGACTCCTCCCCCTACCGACTTCTCTGCGTTGCTGGCCGCCCCGCCTCCGTCTGTGTCGTCGTCATCGTCTGAGCCGATACTGGTCAGCCGGAGCATGGAGTTACGATCCTTCACTAGCTGGGCCTGAGGACAGGGTATATACAGGAATCTTGAGGTTAATTTGAAAGTGACAGTTGGATCTAAGTGACAGTTGGATCTAAGTGACAGTTGACACTAGAACATCCGTGTCTATGTTACCTACACACACGCACACCCACAGAGTATAGATATGATACAATACTCCCTGCTCTCCCTCTCTTACTTGATCTTTACCTCTTACATTTCCTTCCCTTCTTTCTCCCCTCTTCATCCCTCACTTACTTTCCTGCTCTCTCTCCCTCTCTCTCTC
>NC_137682.1:2654919-2662419 GCF_963989245.1 Nansenia antarctica | reverse complement strand
GGAGTAGAGAGAGAGAGAAGGAGGAGTAGAGAGAGAGAGGAGTAGAGAGAGAGGAGGAGTAGAGAGAGAGAGAAGGAGTAGAGAGAGAGAAGGAGGAGTAGAGAGAGAGAGAAGGAGGAGTAGAGAGAGAGAGAGAAGGAGGAGTAGAGAGAGAGAGAGAGAGGAGGAGTAGAGAGAGAGAGAGAGGAGGAGTAGAGAGAGAGAAGGAGGAGTAGAGAGAGAGAAGGAGGAGTAGAGAGAGAGAGAGAGAAGGAGGAGTAGAGAGAGAGAGAGAGAGGAGGAGTAGAGAGAGAGAGAAGGAGGAGTAGAGAGAGAGAAGAGAGAGAGAGAGGAGGAGGAGTAGAGAGAGGAGGAGGAGTAGAGAGAGAGAGAGAAGGAGGAGTAGAGAGAGAGAGAGAGAGGAGGAGGAGTAGAGAGAGAGAGAAGGAGGAGTAGAGAGAGAGAGAAGGAGGAGTAGAGAGAGAGAGAAGGAGGAGTAGAGAGAGAGAGAAGGAGGAGTAGAGAGAGAGAGAAGGAGGAGTAGAGAGAGAGAGAGAAGGAGGAGTAGAGAGAGAGAGAGAAGGAGGAGTAGAGAGAGAGAGAAGGAGGAGTAGAGAGAGAGAGAGAGAAGGAGGAGTAGAGAGAGAGTGAAGGAGGTGTAGAGAGAGAGAAGAGAGAGAGAGAGAGGAGGAGTAGAGAGAGAGAGAAGGAGGAGTAGAGAGAGAGATGAGAGAGAGAGAGGAGGAGGAGTAGAGAGAGAGAGGAGGAGGAGTAGAGAGAGAGAGAGAAGGAGGAGTAGAGAGAGAGAGAGAAGGAGGAGGAGGAGGAGGCGTAACTCACCCTCAGGAAGGGGATGATGTTGTCCTTGGCGATGGCCTGGAGGAGGCGGGGAGCGCCGGTCAGTGATTGGAGGCCTGCTCCGCACGTCGAAAAGAAGGAGCCAATCACGATGACCCAGGGGGAGGGCCAGGCCAGCGTGCCCACCACCAGGTTCCCCTTCACTGAGTCTCCGTACCTGCAGGGGGCGCCAGAGGAGGAAGGCTAGTTAGAGAAGAAGGGAGCACCAACATGAGCTCTGACATACGGAACCCTGGGGTCACATGGTAGAACATTTTTTGGGATGTGTGAATCCGTTCCCTCTGTTTAGTAATTCGTTATGGTTAGGGTTAGGGTTAGGGTTAGGGTTAGGCCCTACGAGCCAGAACGATCGCAAGGATTAGGGTTAGGGTTAGAATCCTTGCGATCGTTCTGGCTCGTAGGGCCTAACCCTAACCCTAACAAATTACTAAACCGAGGGAACAGATTTACTAAACCGAGGGAACGGATTCTCACATCAAAAAAATAATATCTACCATGTGACCCCAGGGGGGCTCCGTACTAACATACCAGAGAACAAGACTGAAAACTACCTGATACAGATGACCAAGAATAGCAGTCTGTCAATATGGCACTGCAGTGATCAGCATGACCATGTAAACATACCAATGCTTGCATGCAAAGTACATAAACATAAACACACACACACAGACACACAGACACACAGACACAGACACACAGACACAGACAGAGACACACAGACACAGACAGAGACACACAGACACAGACAGAGACACACACACACAGACACACACACAGACACACACACAGACACACACACACACGCACACACAGAGACACACACACACACACACACACACACACACACACACACACACACACACACACACACACACACAGACACAGTACTGACTTGTCTCTGAGTACGACCCCCTCGATGCAGGCTCCAAACAGCACAGCACTGCTCAGGTCTGAGCCCAACGCTCAGGAAACACAACAGTGACACAACAACCCCCATAGAAATAGAATGAGTAGAACAGACCTACAGTGTGGCTAGTACAGCAAAAGATGGCACCATAGCATTTATTTTATTTATTTGTTGTTTCTTTTTATTATTACTACTCGATCTCTTCAGTTTGTAAAGCGTCTTTGAGTGTCTAGAAAAGCGCTATATAAGTCTAATGTATTATTATTATGATTATTATTATTATGATTATGATTATGATTATGATTATTATGATTATGATTATGATTATGATTATGATTATTATGATTATCTAGACGTGTATTGAAGGATACAGACGATGGAGGTGGTGATGATGGCCAGGATGGTGCCGATGGGGATGGAGCGCTGGGCGTCCTTCAGGTCCCCCGACCGGTTTGACCCGGCCATGATACCTGCAGGAGAGAGGGACGACTGGACTAGGTCAGGACTGAACACAGAGGTCATAGGTCATATCCCCTGAGAAGGGACTGAACACAGAGGTCATAGGTCATATCCACTGAGAAGGGACTGAACACAGAGGAGGTCATATCCCCTGAGAAGGGACTGAACACAGAGGTCATAGGTCATATCCACTGAGAAGGGACTGAACACAGAGGTCATAGGTCATATCCCCTGAGAAGGGACTGAACACAGAGGGCAACATGAACATTTGTTAATAACTAGTTGTGAGGAAACAGGAAATGGAGCTATGATAAACAGGAAGTAGGTAGTTTACCTGTGACCGAGGGGAAGAAGATGCCCACCAGCATGGTGAAGGAGGTGGTGATGTCAGCGAAGACGTACGGCCTGTTATTGGTCGGGGGGGGTGCTGTCGAGGGGGAGGGGAGGGGCCCTTTCTCTAGGACATCTCCTTTACTGAGGTACGCACTCCAAAGGTTCTCTACAGGGGCACAGGAGGGGAGAAAGGGAACACTGAGCAAAGCCACACGGGTGCTTGTGTGTGTGTGTGTGTGTGAGTGTGTGTGTGTGTGTGTCTGTGTGTGTCTGTGTCTCTCTCTGTGTGTGTGTGTGTGACTGTTCCGTGTGTCTGTGTGTGTGTGTGTGTGTGTGTGTGTGTGTGTGTGTGTGTGTGTGTCCGTGTGTGTCTGTGTCTCTCTCTGTGTGTGTGTGACTGCTCCGTGTGTCTGTGTGTGTGTGTGTGTGTGTGTGTGTGTGTGTGTGTGTGTGTATGTGTGTGTGTCTGTGTGTGTCTGTGTCTCTCTCTGTGTGTGTGTGACTGCTCCGTGTGTCTGTGTGTGTGTGTGTGTGTGTGTGTGTGAGTTTGTGCGTGTGTGTGTGAGTGTGTGTGTCTCTCTCTGTGTGTCTCTGTATGTGTGTGTGTGTGTCTCTATCTGTGTGTGAGTGTGTGTGTGTGTGTGTGTATCTATCTGTGTGTGTGTGTGTGTGTGTGTGTGTGTGTGTGTGTGTGTGTGTGTGTGTGTGTGTGTGTGTGTACATCTTCCCCAACCGACCTGCGATGACCCCGCTGGCCAGTCCGGGGATCCCCTTAATCTGGGACACGTTGCTGTTGATGAAGTAGTCGTCACAGGTGGCGTTAAGCTCCGCCCCCGAGCAGAACGCTCGCCACAGGTCAGTGGTCGTCTCCGTAGGGAGCGGGGCTACGCTGGGGCCAAAGGTGGGCGTCGCCACCGTCTCGTTCACTGTTAGAAGGTTCAACACAATACACAGGGTATATACAGGAATCTTGAGGTTAATTTGAAAGTGACAGTTGGATCTAAGTGACAGTTGGATCTAAGTGACAGTTGACACTAGAACAGCCGTGTCTATACAGGATGATCATGGAATCTGTTCTTGTCACGAAAACAACGGTATTGATAACTTATTTTTCATGAAACTTGAATACTTGATCAAAGAGTAAATACTCATTTGAAACAATGGAGCTATCGCTAAGCCACGCCCCCTTTGAAAACTCGGACAAACAAACAACGCTTCACTGACAGTGACTGATTGACCGACCGCGACTGAATGACATTCAATGACTTACCAGTGAAGGTGAGGTTGGCGTCGTCCCTGGACAGCGGGGCGGGCTCTCTAGGCTGCAGCATGGTCTTGGCACAGTCGTGGGCGTGGTGGAGATCATGGCCAGACAGAGTCCTGTTCCCCAACATACACACGCTGGGGAGGGAAGGAGGATTTAACACATACGGTCGGTCAGTCACAGCAGGGCCAGACCAGCGATGGGATTGGTTGAGGACGTCAGTCAGTTTGAAGAGGGAAGAGAGAGGGAAGGGAGAGGGAAGAGAGAGGGAAGGGAGAGGGAAGGGAGAGGGAAGAGAGAGGGAAGAGAGAGGTAAGGGTGTGAGAGGAATCTCTGGGGAGATTAGATGGATTAATAGGTAACTGAACGTTTGGTGGGAGTGGTATTCTTACTAAAATGCTTACAACTATAGTGTGTAAGTGTCACATTGGCCACTGTGATGTTTGTTAATGGCCATGCTAGAGAACGGTTGCATGGTTTGAGGAAAGAGCGTTGAGACCCACCAAAAAAGGACTACGGTACATAAACTCAATCGATTTCAATCCATTGCAGTAAGCAAACCCGTCATCAACTCTAATTGGTCTGTCAATGCGACGGTCCTCCGTTTACTTACCCGTGGGACAAGCCAAACCTGAAACACACACGCTACATCAACTCAATCCTCTTTCCTCCATCATCAACTCTAATTAGTCTGTTTCACTCCTCAATCAATCCTCTAATCTAATAGTCTCTCTTGAAAGAATGGATTGTATCACAACGAGACCTGGATAAACCTGGATAAATATCTCCAGAGACACCTGCTTCCCCCCCCCTATACTGTTTCTCCCGAGACATCTACTACCCCTTTGTACTGTCTCTCCAGTGTCTACCGGTATATATATATATATTTTTAAAGTGTCCTTCTTCTAGCACGACGACTGCTAGATTGGCCTGAGCTAGACGACTTTTCCTGCTACGACTGTTGGATAAGATTGATTCACTTAACACGACCATCTCATTTATCCTCACTTACAAATGAATTGCACTTTATTTTTCTTTATTTCTTTGTTTACTTATCTATACCTGTCTACTGTCTTCATTACCTATCACCACTGTTACTATACTATTACTATTTATTTGTATTTATTTATATCCTTCATCCTGGGATGCACCACTTGGGATTTTGTGGGGTGGGGGGGGTGATATGTTCGTGTTTTGTAAAAAAAAAAAAAAAGTATTGTTTTTGTATATTTGTAACATCTGCCTTTACAAAAAAAAAGATTGATTCACTTATTCAAAAAAAAAAAAAAAAATCTCAGTGGGGCAGTCCCACTCATATTTTTCTTTTTTATTGGACAGATACAGTGAAGACAGAGAGGAAAGTAAGGAGAAGAATGGAGAGAGGGCATGTCAGCAGGGCATGGGCCGGATTCTAACCCATGCCGACATGGGCGTATGTGTGCAATGTAGACCGTGGTGCTAGACCACTGGACCACCCCAGACCACTGATTCACTTACTTAGTCAAATGTATTGATTGTAAAGCTCTTTGGAGTAATAAGACGTCTGCTAAATGCCAATATAAAATGTAAATAAATAATGGTTTAGTTAAATTCGGTTGTTAAGTCGTGACGTGTTTCCGGGTCCAAAGTTGGCTGAGGCGCTGTCTTCGAAATGCCTCAGTAATAATAATAATTCATTATATTTATATAGCGCTTTTCCGAGGCTCAAAGACGCTGAAAAATATGGGAAAAACGGGAAAGTGCTGCTGTGTCCCTTGTTGTATGAATAGATCCCAGTCTAAAAAACGATTGAACTGTCATTCTACCACTGTAGTACACTGGTACTCTGGTGCAGGGAATTTCTGGTTTGGTCCCGGAAATTGCTAAACGTCACGATTGACGTCAGACTTAACAACCGAATAAAATAAGAAACGAGGGAGGGAGGGAGGGAGGGAAGGGAGAGAGGGAGGGAGGGACTCACGGGAAGTCAGGTGGGCTGAAGGCGGAGACCAGGGCGCCGGTGTAGATGGACAGGATGGAGACGATGACGCAGGCCAGGAAGATGGACGCCAGCTTGTTGACGTACTTGACGCCCACGAACACCAGCAGGGCCATGAGGAGCAGGAAGATGCTGCCGTACACGCGCATGTTGTTCAACATGGCCGCCCCCTCGCCGTCCACGTGGCTCGAGTGGAAGATGGCCGCCTGGGGGGCGATGTAGAGCTGAGGGGGGCGGGGGGGGGAGAGAAATAAGAGAGAGAAGAGGGGGGGCGAGAGAAAGAGAGAGAGAAGAGGGGGGAGAGAGAGAAAGAGGTTTGAGAGTCAGACAAAGAACACAGAACGGTGTGTGTGTGTGTGTGTGTCTGTGTCTGTGTGTGTGTGTGTGTGTGTGTGTGTGTAAATATGAGCAATGTAGCCACAGAACAATACTGTAGAGTTGCTGATGATGATGATGATGATTACATAAACAAATAATGAAATATCATGATTATATTTCACTAAACTAAATGACATTTTGATGGTTGGTTATGGTTATAATGACATGGGTATTCGGTTGTTAAGTCGTGACGTGTTTCCGGGTCCAAAGTTGGCTGAGGCGCTCTCTTCGAAATGCCTCAGTAATAATAATAAGTCATTATATTTATATAGCGCTTTTCCGAGGCTCAAAGACGCTGATAAAAATGGGAAAAACTGGAAAGTGCCGTGTCCCTTGTTGTATGAATAGATCCGAGTCTAAAAAACGATTGAACTGTCATTCTACCGCTGTAGTACACTGGTACTCTGGTGGAGGGAATTTCTGGTTTGGACCCGGAAATTGCTAAACGTCACGTTTGACGTCAGACTTAACAACCGAATAACGGTGATGATGATGATGATAGTGAGGAAGGTGGAGGGGGGGGGGAAGGCTGATGAAGGCTGTCCCACCAGCAGAATCTCGATGGCTCCTAGGATGTACATGGCCCCGGCGAAGGTGGTCCCCAGGTAGAAGCAGATCCCCACCGCCCCCCCAAACTCTGGACCCAGCGAGCGAGAGATCATGAAGTACGAGCCTCCCGCTGGAGAGGAGAGAGGAAAAGAGAGAGGGAAGGGGGGGGGGTGGAAGAGAAACAAAGAAAAATAGAGGGGGGGTAAAGAGAGAGGGAGGGGCGAGGGAGATAGAGGGAGGGGGAATGGGGAGAGAGAGAGGAGAAAGAGGGTGGGAGAAGGAGGCAGTAGAGAACGAGAGACAGAAGGACAAAGGCAAAGAGAGAGGAGAAATGGGGTGTTAGTAACATTATGGGTGGAACGAAGGAGAGAGAAAGAGAGAGAGAGAGAGAGAGAGAGAGAGAGAGAGAGAGAGAGAGAGAGAGAGAGAGTGAATAGAACAGTATCTGTCGGTATCATGAGAGGAAGTCTGCTATGCTTGTAGCAGTAAGCATAACGGCCGACAGATGTTAGCGACTGGTCACAGCAGGGTAGAAACGGTGGTCTACTGGTTGACAGACCTATATGCTGTTTGTGTCTATATGTTACGGTACATGTGGGAAAACTAGGGTTAGGGTTAGGTGCTAGCGTGACTTGGTACATGCTGGCATGTCTAACCCTAACCCTAACCTTAACCCTAACCCTAACCCTACCCCTAATCCTAACCCTAACCGTAGCACCGTAGCACGTAACCCTAACCCTAGTTTTCCCACATGTACCGTAAAATGTTCATTGACACAAGTCACAATAGGTCTGC